>NC_056738.1:248969619-248972119 GCF_019279795.1 Protopterus annectens
AAAATGCAAATAAATAAATAAATAATAGCCCCATGCAACCTGTGTCTGGTTGAAAGAAGGAGACACTAGGGTGGAAAGTATGCTCAGGAGCAAAAGTGGAAACAAAATTGCTTGTCAACAATAATCCATGTTATCAATACTACTCAGTGAAGCACAAGTAAGCAAGGTCTCACCTTCCTGCAGGCATGATTTATTATTAACTTACAGTGGTCTCAGGCATGGCGATTGGAATTTTTATCTATTTGTGAAAGCATTTTGTTGGCATTTATAAACAGATATACAAAGAAAGAAATCATCAAGTAAAAATAAGCAAGCTGTAAAGAGAGTGACACAGAAGATGAATAAAATGATATGTCCTGCAGTAACTGATGGAAGGAAGGAAGGAAGAGGTAAGCCAGAATGGAAATCAGTAGAAAAAGAATAAATAAATAAAACAAGTATCTGGGAAGAATGGAAGACAGAAAATGAGGTAGTGCAAGAGATTATAAGAACAATACAACAGTAACAAAGGGAAAATACCTTTTTGAAGAATAACAAACAAACACAAAAAAAAAAAGAGTAAAATCCCATGATTGGAGGAACTCCCTGGTCAACCTCAGTAAGAAGCTGAGATCCCTCATAAAATCCTCCAAAGCTAGTTACGAAAACAAAATTGCCACTGACTCTAAAGACAGCCACAAAGCATTTTATAGCTATGTCAAGAATCTCAATGGCAACACTCAGATCTGCACTGAGATGCAGCACAATGGCACCAAATATACAGAACCAACTGATAGTGCCAACATCCTGGCACATAGGTTCAGTGCTAACTTTACCCCCCTCTCATCCCCTAGAGGGCCCGTCTCTATACCGGAAGAATGCAAAGTTCCTGTAATCACAGCTGCACAGGTAAAAAACACACTCTCCAAAGCCAAGAACACAGCATCCATGGGACCTGACAATATCCCAGGCTGCGTTCTACACGAACTACAGAATGAACTGGCACCCTACCTAAGTACCTTGTTCAATCATAGCCTCACCTCAGGCTTTGTGAAAACTGAATGGCACACTGCAGCAGTTATCCCACTCCACAAAGGGGGAGCCACGACGGGCCCAGGGAACTACCGCCCCATTAGCCTGATGAGCCTGGTCTGCAAGGCCATGGAACGTATCATCATGGAACTCATAAACAAAGACATTGGTAATCTCCAAACTCTGGACCCTACACAGTTCAGGTTTGTAAAAGGCAGATCATGTCTCCTAAACCTGATTGACTTCTTTGAAGCAGTCACCAAAGCCATAGATGAGGGTAAGGTGGTTCACACAGATTATATAGAGCTCGCCAAGGCTTTCAACACCATCCCCCACTCTGGAATTATAGATAAGTTCACTAAACTAGGTATAAATCCCTATGTCACAAGATGGGTTGCCAACTGGCTCACGGACAGAACCCACACTGTGAAAGTAGCAGACTCCAAATCCGACTTCAGACCAGTGACAAGTGGAGTTCCACAGGGTTCAGTCCTGGGTCCTGTCCTGTTTGGTATCTAATTCTCTGAGGTACAGGCTAACACAGAAGGTTTTGGCTAACAAAGTTTGCAGATGACTGCAAACTAGGAACCATAATCGAAACTCCTACAAAAGGGCCTCACTGAGACAGATGCCTGGTGTCAAAGCCATGGCCTGAAGCTCAATGCCAAAAAGTGTATTGTCACCCCCTTTGGTAAAAACTCTGTACCCATGAACTACCACATAAGTGCTTGTCTACTTAATGCCGAAAGTGTGATAAGAGACCTTGGGACACAGGTGGACAGTAATCTCTCCTTTGATAATCACATCGCCACAGTGGTCAGGAAATCCTTCTATGTGGCTCACCTCATCACAAAAGGTTTCTCATCCAGAAAAAAAGAGGTCATTGTTCCCCTCTACTCATCACTCATTAGACCCACTATAGAGTACAACGCCCCTTTTGGTATGTACCTCACAAGACATCTACAACAACTGGAAAGGCCACAGAAATACCTCACAAAGAGGATTACTGGCCTCAAACAGATGCCCTACGCAGACCGTCTCAAAAAACTCCAGCTTTACTCTGTTGCATATTGCCTACTCAAAGGCAATCTCTGCCTAACATACAAAGCAATGTCAAACCCAGAGCTGTTGGACATGCTCCACTTAAGGAAATCCAAATCCCTCAAAGCTAGACGCTCTAGGGACCTAAACCTTGTCACCACAATAAACAGAACATGCTGTAGGGATAGATTTCTGCCCCAGAGACTTCCCATAGTCTGGAACAGACTACCTGTCTATGTCAAACAGAGATCCTCATTAGCACTCTTCAAGAAAAATCTTGATGAGTGGATGAAAAATAGGAAATTCACCCAAGGGATCACTTCTGTGGCTCTACTCGACAGGGGCACAGGGAAATAATTTTCTTGGGTGGCGATAGCCAGGGTACCTTTTTGGCTAGACTTATATAGGCCCTAGGCCTAATAGCCTATTACCTACCTATGAACCTATG
>NC_056738.1:248977119-249007119 GCF_019279795.1 Protopterus annectens
TTTGCATCCATTCATGTCTGACTGAAGGTGTTTACCTGACTGTATTGATATATCACTTAAAAGCTTAGCAGTTTGAAGCTTTGGCACTGACAACTAAATAGATAGGGAGAGTTCATATCAGAAAAAAGTATTTTCTTCTTTGATATTTGCTTATCAGCATTTCATAGTAGAATAGCTAATAGAACTGCAGAACTAATAACATGCTATAACTATGCTAGCTTGTAGATCCTTTATAATAAATTTGCAAATTATTTCTGCTGATGTCTTGTTTTCCTTATCCATCTGACCTGTGTAATTTGTAAATTAGAACTGTGAACCTGAAACACTATACCCCAAAACACATGACAGTCATATAACAAATAGTTATCCATACAGATAGATGCCCAGTTTCCTGATGACCTGTTTGAGGCTTTCTGTTATTTTATATGATATGAGGCAGACAAGTTTCATGTCCATATAGAACTGCACTCTATTGTTTTACATTTTCTTTAACACCATTGTCTGTACGTGCTAACACAGAACAGCCCTTGTAACTGACTATTACTTGTTGATCAAACAATTGCATCCAGTTTGCAATCATCAGCAAACACAGATAACCAAAAGCCCTTGATATTGAACTGGAGATCAATAAAATAAATATAAGTGCAGGGCCTAAGACAACTCCCTATAAGACTGTACTAGTTATTTTTTTACACTCAGAGGAAGATCCAATAATGCTTTTATGGAGTTGTATGTCTAGGTAGTATGAGTTATCCAGTTAGTTATCTAATGGACAATGTAACAATTTACAATAATGTTTGGAGGTTTAACAGCAATATCAGTTTACCAAGAATACATATGGTGAAATATATCCAGAGCTTTAGTCAGGTCAAGGTAGCCTTACAAATAAGACTAGCAAAACTAATGGATCTGTTATTGCCTGAATCAGAGGTAGGGCCACCTATTTGTAATGGCATCACAGAGGCTCTGCTCTGAATATTAAATATATATCCTATGGACAGCTTTGGTTAAAAATAGTTAAGGAGAGGATTTTACAGAATGTAATTGGGATGGATAACCAAGCAACATGGCACATGGTCAGATGTATAACCAAAAGAAGCCGACCAGTGCTACAAGTCCACAAATCACTCGATAAAAAGCACTGCTACTGCATATGGATTCAAAACACCATTCATTTAATGTTAAAATCTCCAGGTATATCCTTAAAAAACAGTTGATTTAGTGATTTCTTCCCTCTAAAGCAGGGATTTCATCAGAATCAATCTTTTTCCCTCCAAACATTCCCCTTAAATAGTAAATTACATCATTAAGAACTGATGACTTATCCTATTAACATTACTAAAAATCTTTTAAAATTACAAAATAGTCAATGCAAAAATAGTCAATGCAAAATACATATCCTAAAAATACTTATAAATATATAAAATATGAAAAAATGTGTCTAAACATTTTATATGTGTGTGTGTATATATATATATATATATATATATATATATATATATATATATATATATATATATATATATATATACATTTCTCTATGAAACTTTATTTCATTAATTCCACTTTTTTATATAACAAGGGCTTAATAGAAATAACTTTGTTTAGCCCAGGGACTTGGCTTGCTTGCAACATAATTTGCCATCTTAGCTCTCTCTCTTCTATATCAATGATGGCTAAGATGGCAAATTATGATGCAAGCAAGCCAAGTCCCTAGGCTAAACGAAGTTATTTCTTTTAAGCCCTTGTTATATAAAAAAGTGGAATTAATGAAATAAAGTTTCATAGAGATGTGTATCTATATATATATATATATATATACATACACATATAAAATGTTTAGACACATTTATTCATATTTTATATATTTATAAGTATTTTTAGGATATGTATTTTGCATTGACTATTTTTACACTGAATATTTTGTAATTTTAAAAGATTTTTAGTAATGTTAATAGGATGAGTCATCAGTTCTTAATGATGTAATTTACTATTTAAAGGGAAGGTTTGGAGGGAAAAAGATTGATTCTGATGAAATCCCTGCTTTAGAGGGAAGAAAGTGCTCAATCAACTGTTTTTAAGGATATACCTGGAGATTTTAACAATAAATGAATGGTGTTTTGAATCCATATGCAGTAGCAGTGCTTTTTATCGCGTGATACATGGTCAGATGTGGTATACTTAGCTTTGTATAAGGCTGTCAGGAAAAATGGCACAGAGGAACAACTATGTGGGTGGGTGACATAAACTTGGTATTAAATTTATCAGCTAGAATATTAGCTATTTCTTGGGGCTAGAATTGGTAGTACTGAAATAAACAGGACATTTATTTACTGGGAAAGCCCAACTTGGAACTAAGCCAATTTTTAGTGGTGACCCAGAGAGAAATGCTCCAGATGCATGTCTTTGAAACGTGGGAGGAAACCAGAGCACCCAGAAGAAACCCACACAAATACAGGGAGGACATGCAGACCACACAGAAGGCACTCACTTGAGAATCAAACTGGAAAACCTCTTGCTGTGAGGCGACAACAATACCACTGCACCACTGCACCATCCACTTGTATCGCTATAAAGCATTAAGAAAACATTAAGCATTTTTTTATTGTTTTGTCATAATAAAGTCAGTTACTGTGTTTTATGAAGCAGCTTCTGGCGTTAATTTTTGTTTCATACAGTTGGCTTTACACTCAGAAGTTTTGGAGTACAGTTTGGTTATTTATTATGCAATGAGATGACCATTAACTGTGCTTCTGTCTGTCCAATAACCTACAGCAAGAGTACTGCAAATTTCTACCTTTTATTGTCTCTGGCGAGACTCCCAGGTTGCTTTTTGCAATGACTCCTTTTAAGATTCTTAGTGGTCATCTCTTCAAAACATTTTAGGTGCATTTGAATGGTAGGCCTAAAACAATAGTTTAATGCTTTTGTTTATAATCAGAATTAAAGCCACATTTTCTAATGAAGGTGTGAAGTTGGTAATGTGAGATTGATAACAGGTTACAATCTCTAGCTAGAATTAGGGATCTGTCTG
This sequence comes from Protopterus annectens, assembly GCF_019279795.1. Taxonomy (NCBI): domain Eukaryota; kingdom Metazoa; phylum Chordata; order Ceratodontiformes; family Protopteridae; genus Protopterus; species Protopterus annectens. The sequence goes on from NC_056738.1 coordinate 248,980,154, forward strand.
ATTTTATAAGGTCATAAAAATCTGATATGTAGCCTCCTTTTCCTGCCTACATCGTGTCATAAATGATGTAACGGATTCCAAGGGAAAAATAAAATGACATTTAAAAAGTCAAACATATGCATATGTTTGTGGCACTTCTGACAACGGATTAAAGGAAAGAGGAAGAAAGGAAAGGAACTTTGTAAGGATAAAAATTTGAGTGTAGCTGTCATTTAAAAATATACAAAATAATTTTTCACAGTAAATACAACATAACAGACCTTTCATGTAAGGAAATAAGGATAATATTGTGTAGGGTTTGAGTGCAGGTGGCTTCTCTACACAGTCTTGAGAAGAAATTCCTCGAGCTTCAGTAGCTCACAGAAAAAAAAGTTGAAAATCATAATGCTGAATGCTTTTCCACATAGGAAATCATTGCAAGAGCTATTTCTAATTGTGTGCCAGCAATGAATCACTTTATAGGGAGATTTCTCCCTTCTTTGAGTTGGTGCATCCTCGGAGTTGATATAAGTTTAAGGGGTGAGGGGGTTACCCACCAGATTGGGGAGTGGGCTTGCCCCCCTGCAAAAACAAGAAAAATGAAGTTTTCATCCTCTTGGTTTTCATGCATTGTTTTTCATTCTTTGAGAAAGTTGGAGTTTCATAGTAGAACATGTGCAGTGTTGTGTACATTTCTCTGTGTCTGTTTTGTCTTTCTGTCTGCATAAACACACTATGCACACACATGCGTGCACGCACATTCTGAAGACACCTACATCTTATGTCAGTGAATGAGTAAGTGTTTTAGTGACAGCAGCACAATAAATACATTGATAGCATGAGTGTTGCTGAGCTCTGCAGTGGAAAACAATAATTTTCTCTGTATGTATGTTAACACCCATGTACAGTTTTACTGAATGTGGGAAAGAAGCCCATTTACAGTCACTATTGTTTCATCTCTTAACAAGCATTAAGTGTAATCTGACTATACTCTCTGTGAAGTGACTAATAGTTTACTGTTGTTGCTTTTCATTTCTCTCACACTGAGTGAAATATATATAGGACAGAGCTAAGTATGCCAGGAGCCTTAACACATTATTTCTATATTACAAGGTGTTAAGTGAAGTGAGTGTAGAGAAAGTAGACTGGGGATGCCGAGTTCAATTCCAGGTAACTGAAATTTTGGGGGCTAGGGGTTGGTGTAATGGCTAACGTGTTTACCTTACAGACGTAAGGTGCAGGGTTTAATTCTTACCTTTGAAAAGGAAATTGGCTAGGCTTAAAATGGTCCATAAGGGCAGTTAATCTAGTAATAACCTATATAAATTCTTCTAACTAAGGTTGCCTAAAGAGTAGGGGACTACCAACAGAAAGAAGATAGCTATTATGGTATTTTCCAAGTTATGCAAAATACTGTGGCAGGATGAATTTGTTCAAAGACATGCAACATAAATGATGCAGGTTCTATACAAGAACTCATACAAATACAGATTTAATAATATTGTACTGTATGGAGTGCCATGATTGCATCAAAAAAATGGCCAAATTGCAATCTGGTTCAGTGCTGCTATAGCACAAGACCCAACCTTAACAACATTAAAGTGGTGTTAACAATTGTTAAGCACCCCTATGTGAGATACTAAGACTGGCTGTGCACTAAAAGCATACAGAGCTGACCAGTAAACAGCAGCAGAAAGTAGAAAAGGCTTCATTTCAACTCCCCTTATTATCTGCTGTCTGATGAACTACACTTGGCCTTTTGAAATAAACAGCTTCCTTGCACAAGGAATATGTAAGGACATTAGCCATTCCCCACTGCTTTACCAGCTTTATAGCCAATACAACACATTGTGTTCTTTTTTGTTACATATGACTTTTGACTAATCTGTAGTACATGGAGAAGATAAATCTTAATGCAGTACAAAAAATTATGATTGGATCATAACTACATCTAATGTGTTCTTGACATGTATGCAAAGATTCACCTGTTGAGCTTTGCTCTTGAGGTGAATATCATGACATCCATGTCTAGAACACATAAGTGAATTACAATCAGTGACCCAATCATAATTCTGTATAATATGCATGAAAAGGTGAAATAGGAGAAATGTGAAGCTGTGTTATACAGTTACCATAAGGTTAGATGTTTCAGTATGTTCACTGCTGCAGTAAAGACTGTTTGAGATTCCTTCCTGCAGAAGTCTGATGGACAGCCTGACTTCTAGAGCTCTTCTTTTCCTATCTTGGTCTGGTAGACTCTCTCCACAAGGATATTAGGATGTTGGCAGTACAAAGAGACATTAGTTGGTGCCATCATCTGATCTGTCTTGCCCTGGCTGAAGCAGTGCAGCACGAAAGTGTTAGAGAACAACCCTGCCTGTGATGACCCTTCCAGAGGGTGAAGGAAAAGAAACCAGATGATGCCCTAAAACCGCTTGGCCAGGCTGTTGCTAAACATTGGGGAGGAGAGCTATCTGACCAGAGGGTGGTGAGGCAATGTAGAAGTGGCTGACTTAGATACTCACCTCAACCCATCCGTGACCAGGTAAAAGAGGGATGAGGGAGGTAAATTGTACTGCAATAGTGAATATAGTTGAATGACTACAATTAGGTTAATTTTGCAACTCAAATGCCCTTGTGGAATGGTCCATCACATGATCAAGAATTATTTTAGCAAGGTAGAGTTAACATAAACAGATACAATGTGCTATCAATTTAGATATTGTTTGCTTGCTAACAAGTATCCCTTCCCTGCTTTTGACATAGAAAAAGAAAAACTGATCAGATTTCCTGATGCATTTTGTTCTGCCCAAAAAACAGTTGTCTGTGGATATCCAGTGATTGCAGGACCTTTTCCCTTTTACTATGAGCCAAAAGGAAAACAACAGGGAGGTGAACGGCCAAATACAAAGGTAGTACTACCAACACCTTAAGACTGAAGCAAGGGTCAGTCCCTTGTGTGACTCTGTCCCCATGAAAGACCAGAAAAAACTCCCTACACATGAAGGCCTGCAGTTCAGAAATCATTTTAGCAGAGATTAATGACACCAGCAATTCAGTCTTTCAGGACAGGAACCTGAGAACAAAAGAAGCAGCAGACTCAAAAGGGAGCAGGGTGAGTTTCTCCAAAACAAAACAGTTTTCACAGTGGAGTGGTTTCTTATTTTGGTGCCAAAAATGAAACACAATTTTAAGGAATTGTTTAACTGTCAGCTGGGACTACAGGTATGGATCCAGTGGCCAAGATAGTTGATGCATTTATCATTAGTGAGGCATAGGACAGTCTTGTTTTGGAGAGGTCTGACAGGTGAGCAGGCATCAATAACACCTAGGCAGCACTTGGATCCTGGTCTCTGTTGAGGCACCACAGGGAGAATGTTTCCACTTAGTTAAGGATGACTTCCTTATGTTGTGTTTTCCTGCCTCGCTCAAAGTACACGCCAAATCATCAGAAAAATATGCTTGCTGGGGATGAGTGGTAAATCATCCACAATCTGAGGCATAAAGATCTCATACTGGAGTGATTTATGGACTTCTAGAACTAGGTTATGCGATCTATGCACTGAGGCAACTAAACTGGTTATGCCCTTGTGAGAATCAGCAAAAGGGAGAACTAAGTTTGTCTTGGCCAAAATGGGGTCTTAGTACTATTATGGGCTTGTCAGAAAGACATCTGCTGACCAGGCCACACTGTTGGTACACTGACACAAAATTTTCTAAACTATATGTTCTCTGGAGAACAAAAAGCTCTAATTCTGGCACACCCCATCTGTGAACCATGCCCAGAACCACATTCCTGTTTGGTGCCCATTTGTGATTATCCACTTCTGTTCTGCTCAGCTGCCAACACATTTTCTTGGAATGAGATGTACAGTTCTCTGATGATCAGGCCTGACTCCAAGGATACTTCTCATACTTGCATTTCTAGTCGGAGCGAGTTTCCTCTTGCTTGCTGATATAGCACATGCTGTGGTATTGTCCATTTGTATGCGGAGGGTTCCATGGCCTTGAATTTAAATGTCTCCTTCATTCTGTAATGAGACTATTATAGATGTTTTTTGGAGCTGAAACAGAGGGCAAAATGCCCCCCATCTCTGATTCTATAAAGAGAGGGGAGGCATCTGTCAACATATGTCAATTCTTTCTCCTCTAAGTCTGAGGTAGACACCTCTTTTTGAAGAGAGGATGTCTTTCTCTGTTTTGCATTGGAAACATCCTGACACTGAAAGTTCTTCAGGGAATAGCCATCTGGACTTCAAAAGCACTGTACAGCTTGAGTCAGCTTGAACAGATCTGGGCATGCTAGAGAGACAGATGTTTATTGGAGAACCGGCATTCTCTGGAAGGGAGTCCCCATCCATGTAAAGGAGAGTTCCTCCCTAATCCTATTTATGCACAATTTGGACAAGTGGATGGGTAATTGGAAATTCACCCCTGGTCTGGTGCCTATGTTTGTGATGAACAGAGGTAGTCAGTAAATCACCCCTATATAAATCAAATCTGTGAGTCACATTTGGGTTGCACAGCTAGGTTTATAAGGACCTAGTGGTCGTTACCCAGTATACACCTATGAACCTTTCAATCTATGAATATACACTCAGAACATCATTTGGTGCTACTTCTTGGTTTCTTAACATAGTTAACCATTACTGAGCTAGTCTAAGTTTATACTCAGCTTTACTTTCTTTAATGAAAGACTTGTGATTTTTTTGCTATTTCTTTTAGTGCTGTGTTGAGGTAGTAAGATGCTGTCTTGTTAAATCGATTGACAATTTTCTTCTATTTGTTATATAATTTATTAACCCATGAATTTAAGCATAAGGGTTTATTCTTAAATTTTCATTATATTTACTGCATATGGGAACAAACTTACCAACAGCTATGCAGATGTGAGAAAAACCCGAGGCAGAGCCATCTGTTTCAACAGTATAAGTCAGAATATTTTTAGGTCTTCTACAAATGTTACTACATTTGCCTAAGAGCATCGTCTACAGATGTGGCACTTCTTCGGGGTACCCTGGATTTTAAAAGAAAAGAGAAGAGAACTGATTTGTATTCAGAAATATTGGAAACTCTGAGGGGATAACTGACAATTTGTTCCAGAGAATTAATATTCAGAAGGTCTACAAAATTCTGAGTATAGTTGTTATTGGTAGTGTAAGTTTGCCAGTTGCTTGTTGTGTAGTTAAAGTCACCTAGGATAAAACTGTTGAGTTTGATAACAATTCTGCTAATGCATTAAGGTAGATATCATGGTCAGAAGGAGGTATGGGGTTGACATATTGCTGAAAAAGATATATAATAGTTAACCTTTTTAGTGCAACTTGGACCTCAAGGATTTTAAAGTTAGAATCAAGGTGGATTTGTCATGAAATAATGAGGTCTGTGATAAAAAGATATACACTCCCTTGCCCATGATTATGAAAACATAGTAGGTGCTGAACCCAATTACCCAGGGAATGCTCTCACTACATTGAAACCAAGTTTCTGTAATTTTACATATATATATATATATATATATATATATATATATATGTGTGTGTGTGTGTGTGTGTGTGTGTGTGTGTGTATATATATATATATATATATATATATATATATATATATATATATATATATATATATGTGTGTGTACCTTACCCGACACCTGCAGCAATTAGAAAGACCCCAAAAGTATCTCACCAAGAGGATCAAGGGTCTCAAACAGATGCCATATGCTGCTCGGTTAAAAAAACTCCAGCTCTACTCAGTTGCATACCGCCGACTTCGAGGCGATCTATGCCTGACATACAAAGCTATGTCAAATCCAGAATTAATGGACATGCTCCACCTCAGTAAATCTAAATCCCTTAGAGCCACACGCTCGAGGGACTTGAACCTCAGCACAGAAATAAAAAGAACTTGCTGGAGGGAGAGGTTCATAACCCAGAGGCTCCCTTCGCTCTGGAATAGAATTCCAATTCATGTGAGGCAGAGCACCTCACTGAATCTCTTCAAGAAGAATCTCGATAGGTGGATGGGGGATCATAGGTTTGTCCCAGAGATTACTCCCGTGTCACTATTAGACAGAGGCACAGTAAACTAAACCTTAAAAAGGGCACAGTATACTCAAATCAAAGGGTGGCGTAAGCCATACAGAATCGGGCTAGGCTTATAATTGCCTCAGGGCAGATAGCCTAGTATGAACCTATAAACCTATATATATATATATATATATATGAGCAAAACACCCAAGCGATAGACCAAAAGCAGAGATAAAAAACAAATCCCAACGTAACGCCCAATCACTTAATTCCAGTTGGGGCCACTAACCAACTGGCAAGTGAACTGTGGAGAAGTAGCTGAATCCAAAGAGCCAGATATGAAATGAAACTATTCACATCAAACAATCCAAATATACGCGTTGGCACTGTATACTGTTTAAGTCCAAAGGTATCCTATGCACCAAGCTAATAAAGTTCGTGTTGGACAAGGATATACTATTGTTCAGATTCCAGAAGTATGCAAATCACAAAGTTGTAAAAGAAAACTTTTATTCGTAAGCGCTTTCACGGTGCGATCCACCGCTTCATCAGACAAACACCAAACAAATTCTTCTAACTTAAATATCAGGTAACAAACAAACACATGATTTAAAGAACCTATCATGTGAAGCTAGAATCGCATTAAAAATAGTCTCCAACTTCCTGTGACGCTCCAAATGTTGCGTCCCCTTCTCAGCAGCATGGGCGGAGAATTTGGTTGCCGTAGCAACTAAGTTAAAATGAAGACATTAAAGCATTGAATATTTAAATATTTTAACTATTTGTTGCAGTTAACAGCATTAATTATCACAACAAATCTGTCACACATAAGCCACATATGATCGTAAGTTCAATGCCGGAAGATCAACTATCCGGTGCAAGAACATTTTATAAAAAACACTCTCTAAAAACATATATATGCACACCAGTCACCAGGCATTCACACGTTCCGAAACCAAAGACTATGATGTCGGACATGTGGATGCCTGGCGAGTGAGTGCATGAGAATATTGACTTTTTTTTTAAAAACCAATAAAAATGTTTTGTATATAGCATCAATGGTCCCAAGCCTTGCATCCCCAATACAGGGGAGGAATGATACACTGACCAACTCAGACGCTCAGAAATATGGCAATGTCCCTCTAAGAGGGTACAAAGGCTGGGCAATCTAGCACTGCACGATGAAGCATGTGCGCACATGCTTATGGATGATAGGTAACTGTATCGTTGTACACAAGCATGTCTGGGCACCTGGGAGGGAAGAAGCTCTGTGTGCCTTATGTATGAATGTGTCTGGACTGCTGCGTGGACATCAAATGGCAAGGTGGTAAGATGCCTGTGATGAGAAAGCATGTGTATGGATATGAATGCGAATGCGAAAAAGGAGTGAAATGTAAGTGGCAAGAGTGTGGACAACCGGGGGAACTGGACAAAACTAAAAAACTAGAGGTATGATATAAAATGAACGGCATGCAAATGGAGGTAATGATGTATGTCAAAAAGGGGAAGTGGTAGTGGAAACTACCGCAGGCTTCTGTTCTTGAGATAAGGTTTTAACGAAACAGTGTCATTGAGGCCCAAACTTCTGTGGGCTCCAAGTCTCAATATCCAACGTAGCTCAACCTCTTCCGTCCTGGTACATATATCTCCCATGCGTATAGACGGTGTTTCTACATGGAGAACTTGAAACAAAAAGCGATGATCTGATCCACAGTCAAGCATATGCTTTGCCAGGGCACTGCTGGAATCCTGTCTATGAAGGCAATAGTAATGGTCCCTGATTCGCTCTCTCAATGAGCGATTTGATTTACCAACGTAGAAATGAAAACAAGTGTTGCAATGGGCCACATAAACTATGTTGCGGCTCATGCAAGTTGCATTCGTGCGTAGCTCCCAGAGTCTTCCACTTACAGGATGTTTATAGTAGTGTGACTCATCAACATATGAGCATTGTGGACAATTGCCACATTTGGAAGTTCTTTCAAACCCCGTAGACACTGTTCTGGGAGAATTGTTGTAGCACAGAAGTTGTTTTAAGCTTGACATATTGCTGTATGAGTAACTTGGAGATGGCCCCACTATTGCCTTAACACTGTCATCACAGCATAGGATATTCCAATGGTTAAAAATAACCTGCTTAAATTTACCAACATTGGTACTATATGGTATGACAATGCGTTCTGAATCCATTTTTCTAGGAGCTTTAACATCGATGTCGTGATTCGCAGAAAAATAAGGTCTTGCCCTATTCATTCGGAGTTGGTCCATGTCCGAGTATACACTCTCTATCTCTCTGTTAGAATAACCACGCCCTTCCAATCCTGTTTGCAGGGTTGCCAATTCATTCCTGAAGTGTATATCCGTACTGGATAGTCTGGACATACGCATGGCCTGTCCCTTGATCACGTTTTTGAAAATTTGGGGATTATGCATGCTTTGTCTGTGTAGAAAGGATGCTTTATAGCATAACTTTCTGTGTATACATGTGTCCAGATTCCCTTCTGTCTTGAATATATGCACATCCAGGAAATCTACCTCGTCCTTGGAATAATCGATGGTAAATCTTATAAAGTCTGTAGCTCTGTTCAGTCTGGAGTGAAATTCCAAAAGATTCTCTACTGAGTCATTCCACAGAAAGAAGAGATCATCCACGAATCTTTGATAGAACATAACATTTTGATTGCTGGTAATAAACTTGGTTTCATACTCTGCCATGACCAAGTTGGCGTAGCTGTTGGCACAACTTGTACCCATTGCTACGCCACTGGTTTGTTGGTAACAAGTGTTGTGGAAGAGAAAAACATTATTTTCTAGTACCATTTCTATGAGCAGACAGAGAAAATCCACCTTACTGCTGGAAAAATCTGTTGTACTGAGCAAAAAGGATCTCACATACTCTAAACCCTGCTCATTGGGAATACAAGTGAACAGGGACGATACATCCATTGTTACTAATAACATCTGGTCTATGTTGTTTAACTCTTGTGTTTTAGCAAAGAGATTTCTTAGAAATTGCTCTGTATCACGTAAAACTGGTGGATAGCTGGCTAAACATTTCTTGAGTTGGTTATCTAGATATATGGATATCGGCTCCGTTAGCCAGCCAGCTCCGGATACAATGGGTCTAAACTCTGGTGTCCAGGGGTTCTTGTGGATCTTGGGCAGGCCACTTATGGTGGGAATAAGTGGAAACTCCACTTTAAAATAGGATAGAAGATCATCATCTAATAACCCCAATTTATGACTTTCATCTAATGTGTTAAATAATCTATTCTGAATATCACAGATGTTCTCCAATGAGATCTCTTTGTAAGATCCACATGCTAAATGTTCCACCATCTTACTAGAATAGTAGTCACTATCCAGTACAACAACCGGACCACCTTTGTCCGCTGCCCTCAAAACAATGTCTCTGTTCTGTTTAAGTTTGTTAAGAGCAAATTTCTCTTGTGGTGTTAGATTATTCACTCCAATGCTGTTATATTCCAGTTCCTTATATAATTCTGTTTCCACAACCTTCACAAAGGTATCTATGTTAGATTGAAAATGAGGTGTAAATGTGCTCCTCTTCTTAAAACTTCTCTGTATCTCTGTCTCATTTCTGGTACGATCAGATCCGTACATGATTCGCAAGGAAGTTCTTCTAGCAAACAATCTGACAGAAAGAAGTGCTTGACTGAGATCCATAGAAGAAGTGGGTATAAAAGAAAGTCCTTTACTCAGCACATGAATTTCATCTTCTGTCAAATTGTATCTGGATATATTATGCACCAAGGATGGTACTATGGCATTGCAGCCTGATGTATCGCCATTGGGTCTTATGTTGCAGGGTTCCAATACTTCTGCAGAGTCCGCTGTTGTTGCGGGGGTTCCTTTCTTTTCGCTGCATGTCCGCTGTCGAAATCTAACGAGCGTTTCCTGTTCGCTCTGATGGGAAGCGGAAAATCCGTACAATTCTGTCCCTCTAATTGAATTTTTCTCCTGACCACTCCTGCCAAAGTGTTGTTTGTCATTTCAGTCGGCCTAGCTTTGTCCGCAGATTCCATAACTGTATTTGTTGTTTCATCGCTAGGGGTGGCGTACACTGACCCATTACCCTCTGGTGATGTAATATAATTGGAGGCTATTACCTCAGTAGTGTTGTTATCTGTGTTTAGTCGAACATTCTCCAGATCGGAGCCATGTTCTGTTGAAGGTAAAACATCTTGACGATCTACTGTTCTATGTTTCACGTGGCCATTCATTGTCCTCCTCACATTTTGTGTCTTAACACCATTATCCGTATTGTATACTGTATCATTGTCACGTATGCTAGGCCTTCTCCTGTTGTGTAAGAAACTTACAGCATTCATATTATCCTCTGCATCCCTCACTGTCTCAGATGCAGCTCTTTGGCCATTAACAAAAGTTTTAGGCCAAACAAAGACATTATTGTGAGAAAAGTCATATGAATCTCTAGCCAGTTTTCTCCTTTTATTGTTTAAAATATTCTTTTCATATCTGCCTAATTTCTCCATGGTTTCTTGCAAGTAGCCCTCTATTTCTTCTACCCCACATTGTTCCATAAGCTTACGTTGTAATATGTAATAACATATATATTTATATTTGTGTAGATGTATATGTATATATATATATATATATATATATATATATATATATATATATATTATATATATTTATATTTGTGTGTGTGTGTGTGTGTGTGTGTGTATCTATATATATATGTATATCTTTGTGTGTGTGCGTGTGTGTGTGTGTGTGTGTGTGTGTGTGTGTGTGTGTGTCTGTATATCTTATAACATATATATTTATAGTTATATAAGGTCCCGTTTAGGAGCAGTACGGCAGTGTGCCATGCATAGTAATGAAGGCGCATTGGCTGAGCTCCTAGGCTTACACGGAGCGTGTACGAGTGCAGGGGGCATGTCTGAGAGCAGGGCTCTCAGAATATTTACGCCCCTGCAAAGAAGGACTGCAGAAAGGTAGTAAACAATGAATGAGACCGCCCATAGATGTACACATACCCCCAGCAATGCCCCCCCATATGTATAATAGCAATAGTGAATAAAAAAAATAAAAAATATATGTATTGTTAATGAAACGGACAAGGTTTAACCATAGGTGCGCTGGGTTTCCCATCGCTTAGCTATGGTTAATGTAGCTTAAATAGCAAAAGGAAGATAAAAAGCAGGATATGTGCAAATGAAGCAGTACAGCAATATTGTAGTGGGCAGAGCGTTTGCCTCATGACCAGTCAATCCAGGTTCAAGTCCCACTGCAGTACATTCCATTTCCATGTCAAAATACTGTTATGATCAATATATTTAGTTGTATAACCTAATAAATAACATATATGTGTGAGCTGGAGTAGTAAGTTGTGTAATGAATGATAACCCCATACACTTGCCAAATTCACCACCTCCCCAAGAACCAGTAGACTAATACTGTCTAAAATATAGCAGTAGTAAGGATAAATAAGCACTAGTAAGCAGGTGCAAGTCTGTTTGAATGACGCTAAGCAGTGCTTACATAAAGTAAGCAATAGTAAGGCTAACCATGTGTAAGCAGATGCCACCAGAAGTTAGCAGTGCTTACAATCGTGCAAACCCGCTGACAACTGAGTAAAAGTGCTTCAACCACTCCGTATCCAACGGGCCTCATTCTGGCCAGCAACAAATTAAACAGCCCCTGCAAGTCTTGAACCTAGGAGCCTGCATATCATAGCCAATGTGATTTGTCACTAAGCCACCACAGATATACATAACCCTGATGTTTCCACAAACATAGCTTCCAGCAATACCATTCAACATTACAGGACATGTAGCCAAATATGTAGATGTATGTGTGTGTGTGTGTGTGTGTGTGTGTGTGTGTGTGTGTGTGTGTGTGTGTGTGTGTGTGTGTGTGTGTATATACACAGATATATATCTATAGATATGATACAGCACATAAGAATGACATATATGACAACAGGCACTGCCAATGGGGGTGAAGGGTCTCAATCAACATACGTGTTACACGTACCAGTACCCTCCCACAGCGAAATAGGTGAAACATACAAACAAACACATCAAAAAAGTAAACAAACCACTGCTTCCCAAACTACAGGCAGGATACTACCAGTGGGAGAAACATTGTCGACCAGCTAAGTCTAATCTAGAAACAAAGACAAGAACATCCCTTGCGGGTCAACCCAAAAATTTAGGGCATATTTGGGTTCCTGTCATTACACAGATTTGCAATGGCAGGGCATGTATTTTCTTGGACTACAAGGTTGGGAAAGCCTGATGATCCATGGATTGAGACAATGTACATGATGGGTCCCGAGAAGTAGAGAGTGGGCAGGGTGTAGTGGTGTGGTTAGACCTGACCTGCACCCAGAGAAAGGATTATTGCTGTGCAGAAGGAGCAGTGGGAGGCAATGGGTATGAAATTATGGGTCAAGGCATGCTGGTGTTTCATAGTTTCATAGTTTCATAGTATAGTACTAGGCTATCTGCCCTGGGGCATTTGTAAGCCTAGCCATAGTGATGTGGCTTTTGCCACCCCATGAAATGGTACAAAAATGTACAGAATAAATCTAGAATACTGTGCCTCTGTCTAGTAGTGACACAATGAAGGTCCCCTTATATAATAGAATTAGTTTACTGTGCCCCTGTCTAGCAGCGACACAGATGTGACCCCTGGGGTAAACTTACAATCTCCCATCCACTCATCAAGATTTCTCTTGAAGAGAGTCAGTGAGGGGCTCTGCCTAATATGAACTAGGATCCTGTTCCAAAGCATGGGAAGCCTCTGGGTTATGAATCTATCCCTCCAGCATGTCCTATTCATACTTGTGCCGAGGTTTAAGTCTTTAGCTCTCGTGGTCCTGATGGATTTGGATTTTTTGAGGTGGAGCATGTCCATCAGATCCTGATTGGACATGGCCTTGTACGTCAGGCAGAGATCACCTCTGAGCAGGCGGTATGCTACTGAATAGAGCTGAAGTTTCTTTAGTCTGGCAGAATAAGACATATGTTGGAGACCCTTGATCCTTTTGGTGAGGTACTTTTGTGGTCTCTCCAGCTTTTGCATGGAGCAGTTCTAATCGGACTGCCTCGTGGATGTAAGCAATAATGTGAATTGGGCAGAGCATTCGCCTAACGAGCAGGCATTTCCGGTTACAGTCCCACAGCAGCACAGTCTATTTTACATGGCAAAGCACGTTATAACCAATAGTTTTGTTGTAAAATCCACTAAATAATACATATGTATGAACTAGAGTACTGCAGGAAATGCACATGTGATGTAGCAGTGTTATAATGATTAAGACACTAGTAAGCAGGTATAAGCACAAATAAGCAGTAGTAAGCATATGTAAGCACTAGTAAGCATGTTTAAGTGAGTCTGCACAGGGGTAAGCACTGCTTACACAGACTAAGCAATATGGAAACTAACTGAGTACAAGAAAGTGTGACTGGAAGTTAGCAGTGCTTACCTCCACGCAAACACGTGCACACCCACTTACAACTGCTTTAAATGCCTTAATCACTCTGTATCCAATGGCCCATGTTTTGCCCAGAAACAAAATAAATAGCCTCTGTAAAGCTTGAACTCACAACCCTGCACAAAGTGATTTACCACTAAGCCATGACAGATGTACATAAAATTAGATGTTTTCAGAAACATATCATCCAGCCCAGTCATGCAACAGTACAGATAATGTATACCATCTAGATGTATGTGTGTGTGTAAATATATTAATATCTAAATAGATACAACATATCTATATATGTAGATATATATATATATATATATATATATATATATATATATATATATATATATATATATATACATATTTAGAAATATTTACATATATATACATATATATATATGAACATATATACATGCAAATGCCTACATTGACACATATATATGTACCTATATGTCTACATATACATAGCAAGGTACATATATATATATATATATATATATATATATATATATATATATATAGAGAGAGAGAGAGAGAGAGAGAGATAGCTATGTAGGTATTTATTTGTTTATTTATTTATTTTACATTTGTTGACCGGGATAGTCCGACTGGATACATGTCCATTTTCAGCGGAGGCCTGGGGAGAAAAGCTCCAAGATAATAATTCACATTGAACATTTAGTAAATGCTAGTTTCAAGCAGATTACAGTCATAAGCAATACCAGCATTTAGCACATATAGTACTACCTTATTATAAAACACTTTACAAAACATAACATTATTTTCAAAGTTAAACATACATAACATTACATTCAGGTTTAAGACACACTGAGCAGCAGTTATACAATTGACCCTTCCTGAAATAGAGTGGTAGAAAAAAGTTAGAAGTAACTGAAGGGAAGGCACCTAAGAAATAGAAAGGTCACTAGTCAGGGTTAGTGCAAGGAGATAACCAATGAGTTTTGAAGTATTTCTTGAGTTTGTTTTTGAATTGAGTTAGTGAGTGTTCTAGGGTCAAGTCAGCTGGGAGTCTGTTTCATATTTTTCCAACAGAGTTGGCAAATAGAGAGTCCCAAGTGGAGTAGTTGGATTTGTATGTTTGAACTAGGAGTCTAGTGGATGATTGCAGAGGCCAGGTGCTGGTGTAGGGGCTGATAATATTTTTTAGTGCAGGTGTATTTTCTGGTTGGTAAAGGACTTTATGTGCTGCTATTAGCTATTTGAACTGCAGTAGGTTTGGCAGTTCAAGCCATCCTAGGCGATTTAGGTTGTGACAGTGCTGCATCCGGTAGGCTGTGCCAGTAGCAAATCTGGCAATGTGTTTATAGCAGGATGATAGTTTATTAAGATCTGTTTTATTTAAGTTGGAGAATAGAGGTGAGGTGTAGAGAAGAGCTGATAGCAGATGGGAATGGGCAATTGCAGTTCTAGCAAGTGGGGTAAGGAAAGGTTTGATTCTGTAAAGAGAGCCAAGTTTTTTATTAATGGTTTTGCTAGTTTGATTGATATGTGCATCAAACTTCAGGTTATCAACTATGACACCCAGTAGTTTAGTTTGGGCTTCTGGGAAGAGGATAGTGCCATTGTTAGCCGTTATGCTGAAGGATGATAGGGGAGTCCTGCATGTGGGAGAGAAGAGGAGCAACTTAGTTTTGTTGGGGTTTAAGATTAGATGTTGACTGGAGAGCCATTCTTCCACTGTATTGAAGGTATTTTGGGTTAATGTGAATAAAGTAGCTGGTGAGGTGTCAGAACAAATCAAGGTGGAGTCATCTGCATATTGAATGCAGGTAGCATCTGGGATGACTGAATGAAGGTCGTTAATAAAGATGGAGAAAAGAAGGGTTCCTAGAATCGAGCCCTGGGGGACTCCTAATGTGATGGGTAGTCGAGATAATAGCTTGTCCTGCCATAGGACTGCCTGTTGCCTGCCCTGCAGGTAGGAGTGAAACCACTGGAGTGCATGGTTGTTTAAGGAGAAGGCCTTTAAGGTATTTATAAGCATTTTGTGGTCAACCATGTCAAAAGCCTTGGATAGATCTAGAAAGAGTGCTGAGGATAGTTGTTATTATTGCGGTTATGGTTAATGACGTTAGAGAATGTTAGAGAAAGAAAGGTCGGCAGAAGTAGTACTGTGGTGTAGCTTAAAGCCATGCTGAAAGTTGGACAACAGCTTGTTCTGTGTGAGGTAGTGCATGAGCTGTATGTGTACATA
The DNA here is from genome assembly GCF_019279795.1 of Protopterus annectens. Lineage (NCBI taxonomy): Eukaryota > Metazoa > Chordata > Ceratodontiformes > Protopteridae > Protopterus > Protopterus annectens. The sequence goes on from NC_056738.1 coordinate 248,995,851, forward strand.
CTTCTCCATAATTTTAGCTAGAGGTGACAGAGTAGCTATGGGTCTAAAGTTTGACAGTTCAGTGGAACTGCTTCCTTTGTGGAGAGGTATGACATGGGAGATTTTCCATATAGTGGGTACAGTAGCTTCAGATATAGCTCTGTTGATCAAGATTGAGATGGGGTATGCCATGGTGTCAGCAGCCTTTTGCAGATAGTCTGCTGGGAGGAAGTCGGCAACCAGGGTGGTGGGTCTTAGTTTCTTAAGTAGGGCATGAATAAGTTGAGTAGGAAAAGGTTGGAAGGTAATGTACGTTTGGGTACGGGGTGTGGCTACATTAGAATTAGGGCCATTGGGAGAGAGTTGGCTGGCTAGAGACTGGATAGTCTCTGTGAAAAAGCTGTTAAAGTTATTTTGTTGGGAAGCTGAGGGGGTGGAGTGGCAGTTTGGCCTGGGTGGAATAGTTTGTTTATTCCTGCCCAGAACTTTTGAGGTTTGTTTTGGTGTTTTTGCAGTAAATGGTAATAGTGGTTCTTTTTGTCTAAGGTTATGGATTTTTTGGTGTCATTCCTTAGCTGTCTGAATCTTAGTTGATCAAGTGGGGCTTTTGTTTTTCGGTAGGTAGCCCATGCTTTGTTTCTGAGTGAAATTTTGGTTTTGGTATCTTTAGAAAGCCACGGTGCAATATTAAGCTTGGTTCTAATAGAGAGGCTGGGAGCATGGGAGTTAAGAATAGCAATGAATTTGGTGTTAAAGTATGCTACTGCTTCATCTAGGGGGAGAATTTTTAGTACTGACCATTTGCATGCCTTAAGTTCATTTTGAAACTTGGTGAGAATAAAATTCTTGTTGTTTCTTAATGTTCTATATGTGGGTTGGTAGGAGCAGTCTACTTTGAGCTTGATTATATAGGTGAGACAGTTGTCGCTTAGGTCATCAGGCAAAGTGCCTGATTTATAAGATTGAAGATGGGCATTGACGAGAATCCAGTCTAGGGTACTTTCCTTGTTATTGGGTTTTCCTGTCCTGGTGAAGAAGGTTATGATTTGAGTAAATTCATAGAGGTTTATGTAGGTTGTGGGGGTTTCACAAGAGCAAGTGTTCCAGTCAATGTTGAAATCCCCAAGAACAATTTCTTGGGGGTAGTTATTCAATAACCAATATAAGAAGCCTTCTAAGGTCTCTGTGTTCCTCCCTGGGGGAATGTAGGCACAGACAATGTTTACATTTTTGTTTTTGTTAATTTGTAGTTTTGAGATAAGAATTTCAGCATTACTGAACTGGGGTGGCTGTTGGGTGCCTATTGTGACAGATAGGGTAGACTTGTAAAGTATGGCTACCCCACCACCCTTTATGGTGGTATAGTCTAGTCAAAACATACTATACCCTGGTGGCAGAATTTCATGGTCCTTGTTGACAGGCTTTAGCCACGTTTCTGTTAGGTATAATATATCTGGGGAATGAACAGCTAAGAGAGCATGCAGGTGCTGAGTTTTGTTATTTATGCTACTAATGTTTAGATGGCAGGCCAGCAGAGAGTTAGGAGGTCTATTTGTTGGAGCTATGGTGGTAGGGGATATAGAATGGGGATTAGGGCCAACAGGTGGGGATGGACCAGGGTTTGGGTGGCTGTCACCATCCTTTGTGAAGTTGTGCATTCTGAGTATGAGTTTTAAGGTTTTGAATAAAGTTTTGTAATAGTGTCTAGTTTTAGGAGTAATGTAACTAGGTCTAGCAAGATGGTTGTATTTAGGGGTTAAGGAGGTAAGCATGAGGGAAGTGAGAAAGGGTGCATTATCTGTTGTAGATGGGATGGATGTTTGGAATTTAAGGTAGTGGAAACTTGGGTGATCCTGATATTCATAGGCGGTTAGGAGATATGGGATGAGTAAAAGGGGTAGAAGTAGAGTTAATAAGACTATTTTGAGTAATAGCATACCTACTGAGTGAGATTTGAAACTTAGACAAAAGGAATAGTAGAGTTGGAGGACTGGTGGTATCAGGTTGAGGGTGTTGCTGTTGAGTGACAAGTTGTTACTGATTGGTTTAAAAAGTGGGGTGTGGTCTAGTACCAATTAATGTAGCAGCACCAGGGGCGGGAGGGATGCAAAGCAAGCCCGAGCAAAGCCAGGGATGAAACAATGCCTGTACTATGTTGTAGCAGTTTAACCTGTATGAGGAAAGAGGGGGGTGGGGGAAAAGAGAAGGCAGTAGGAGTGGTTAGAGGAATACCTTGGACTGACTCAAGATACCACACTAGAAGTAAGTTGAATGTAAGGGCCAAAAATCTGCACTCAGCACTGTAATGTTACTTGCACTCAGCACTTTGTTTACTTATCTTTAGCAGGAAAGACAGACCAACGGTATACAATTTTGAGGATTACAAGGGTTACTTTTTTCAAATGTCAGACAAGTTAGTAAAACATTCAACAGGAATCTATGTCTTTATGTTAGAAAGCCAAACCTGTATGAGGAAAGAGGGTGGTGGTGGAAAAGAAAAGGCAGTAGGAGTGGTTAGATGAATACCTTGGATTGACTTGACACCACACCAGAGGTAAGTTGAATGTAAGGGCCTAAAATCTGCATTCAGCACTGCAATGTTACTTGCACTCAGCACTTTTCGTTTACTTATGTTTAGCAGGAAAGACAGACCAAAGGTATACAATTTTAAGGATTTTTTATAAGGGTTACTTGTTCAAATGTCAGACAAATAAGTAAAACTTTCAACAGGAATCTATGTCTGAGTGTTAGAAAGCCAAACCTGTATGAGGAAAGAGGGGGGTGGGGGAAAAGAGAAGGCAGTGGGAGTGGTTAGAGGAATACATTGGATCGACTCAAGACACCACACCAGAGGTAAGTTGAATGTAAGGGCCTAAAATCTGCACTCAGCACTGTAATGTTACTTGCACTCAGCACTTTAACTTTACTTATGTTTAGCAGGAAAGACAGACCAACAGTATACAATGTTGAGGATTTGTACAAGGGTTACTTGTTCAAATGTCAGACAAGTAAGTAAAACTTTCAACAGGAATCTATGTCTGAGTGTTAGAAAGCCAAATCTGTATGAGGAAAGAGGGGGTGGGGAATAGAGAAGGCAGTAGGAGTGGTTAGACGAATACCTTGGATTGACTCAAGACACCACACCAGAGGTAAGTTGAATGTAAGGGCCTAAAATCTGCACTCAGCACTGTAATGTTACTTGCACTCAGCACTTTAACTTTACTTATGTTTATGTTTAGCAGGAAAGACAGACCGACAGTATACAATTTTGATGATTTTTACAAGGGTTACTTGTTCAAATGTCAGACGAGTAAGTAAAACTTTCAACAGGAATCTATGTCTGAGTGTCAGAAAGCCAGAAAGGTACAAATTATACCTGTAAAAATTAGGGTCAGAAAGACAAATGTAAGAGTCAGTGTACTTTAGTTACAGGGGAAGTAGGCAAACACTCAAGTAGAAAAGAGCCCTATGGCTGACCAAAATGGTGACTTGCTTAATTACACAGCACTGTAAGAGAAAGTTTAACAAATGCTTTTTATATGTGTAACCTACTCTGATTAATTGCTGGGAGAAATAATTTTTGTTGTGTTTTCCATCTGCAATCCTGTAGACATTTTTATTCAGGAGCTGCGGTATGTTAGTGTAGGTAAATGCGAAGTTCAATCTGATTAATTGCTGGGAGAAACAATTTTTGTTGTGTTTTCCAATTGCAGTCTTGTAGACACCGTTATTCAGGAGCTGCAGTATGTTAGTGTAGGTAAATGAAAAGTTCAATCTGATTAATTGCTGGGAGAAACCATTTTTGTTGTGTTTTCCAATTGCAATCCTGTAGAAACTGTTATTCAGGAGCTACATTATGTGAGTGTAGGTAAATGTGAAGTTCAAACTGAGTCACACCAGATCAGCCAAGGGGGGGAAGAGAGAGGGAAATCCTAAGCACCTAGATTTGTTACGGACATAGACATACATATGTAAGCTGATATATATATATATATATATATATATATATATATATATATATATGGGTTCACTTCAATTCACTGAACTTTCAATTCACTGACTTTCATTTCACTGACACCATTTCACTGAAATTCATTTCACTGAAACTTCATTTCACTGAAAGTTCATTTCACTGACAACTATTATTAGCAATAAAATGGAATATGCCCCCTTCCCCACTGTAGTGGGACCCTGGAGTTAGAATATATAGTTAGGGGGGTGTGGGGGGAAGAGCCCCACATCGGGGTGTGGCGCAGCCCCCCACTTACTTTTCTTTTACTAAGCAATATTATATCAAAACGTAAGAATATCATATGAAATGAAGTGGGGGGCTGCGCCCCCCACACCTCCCGATGTGGGGGGCTCTGCCCCCCACACCCCCCTAACTATATATTCTAACTCCAGGGTCGCACTACAGTGGGGAAGGAGGCATATTCCATTTACTTTGTAATAATAGTTGTCAGTGAAATGAACTTTCAGTGAAATGAAGTTTCAGTGAAATGAATTTCAGTGAAATGGTGTCAGTGAAATGAAAGTCAGTGAATTGAAAGTTCAGTGAATTGAAGTGAACCCATATATATATATATATATATATATATATATATATGGATCTAGGACTATTGAACGAAAGTTCAATAGTCTGAATCCACAATCACCAAACACACTTTAACAAAAGTGCCTTCACTGAAATAGCGCTTTTGTTAATATTCTCACTCTGACGTCGCACTACATTGAGGTAAAGGGAATTCCTCCTTATCCCCATTGTAGTGTGATCTCCGCAACAGACATACTTACGCAAAAGTGCTTCTTCGATGAAAAGCACTTTCGCGCAAGTCTGCCCGGCCGAATCTGTTTCGGTGATGTTGCTGTTCGGGGATCCGTACAGATCCCATATATCTTCATATGTATATGTGGCCATACATCTGTAGATAGCAGTGGTAGTTTAACAAAAACAGATATGTCCACATGCACTGTTAATGGGGTTGAGAGGCCCCAAACAATATACGTCATGTAGGAATAGGCATACCTGCCCTCAGCCAAACACCTCCACCCTGCAATACACTACCAAATGTTGCAGATCCCATAACAAGGACCTAACATGACATGGGCACAAGATGTTAACAGTACTACATTCAACCTGTATGATGCCAGGCTGGAATTGGTAACATATCATGCAGTACAGTCTGGCTCCCATAGGAATTGTAAAATGTGGACGTTATCAACATCTGCAGAATACAGATAAACAGACACATCTGCAGATACAGATATACCTATATATATATATATATATATATATATATATATATATATATATATATATATATATACATATGATATATATATATATATATATATATATATATATATATATATATATATATATGTGTATAGAGAGAGAGAGATACATGTGACTACACATACACACGCAGAGATATGTAAAGTAAGATATATATGTAGAAGGTGCACAAAATATGGAACAGCCACTATGCCTACAGTTTGCACCTGAACAACTGGACACTGTATGGGGCACCCATACACATGCCAATCATTGCCGGCAAGGCAGAGAGGTCTTAGGAAAAAACATCACACACAGGATCCCAGGGATGGAAAACCTTTATTTGTGTACTATTACAGTTCTATATACTATTACTACTGTAACTGGGATTGTCTTCACAGACATGATCTGCTTTCCACATGTGTGCCATTGACTACTGACAGACATTCTAAGGACATCTTAGTAAAGTACCACTGCTAGCACATACTGCCCCTTTCAACTGCAGAAGAGATATTGGCCAATATGTGTGGACATTCTGACATACTCTGTACAGTCCAGAGGTATACACATAACCCCTTAGTGCAAAACATGTGTACCATGCCTGACAATATGGATGTTAACAGCCATGTAGATGGGTATAACACATAACAACTGGTATACATATGCCACCATAGGTTATGCATTCACACACCCCTGTCTGGCCTGACATGTAATAACCGTTGGTACAGGGATGCAGTGGCCACATACTACCCACTAATTATTGACATACAGCTGTACAGCATTCCACTGCTCTGTCTGACATGCATGACTGTTAAGGGAGGCCTGGCAGCAGTACATCTGTCAAGTATCTGCACATGACATCTCACTGGGTAAGTACACTAAGCTGCTAGGAATGTAACAATGCACTGTGCAGGCTACAGGCAGACTGGCTCAACACTGGCCTACATCTCCTATGGGGGAATGCACATGCACCTGCATATATAGCAGGCTGTACAGGCATGTCACAGCACAGGGTAAGAAACACCTGTGTGAAAGTGCATAACCACAACTAATGAGAACACAGCCACAGCCACATATGGCAAGCTAGCATAATATTACAGTATATGGACTATCTGTTCAGCATCATCCTCATATGTGCCACTCACAAACTAACCCTGCATATACTGGGCTGCTACACAGTTTGGTCTGATGGCTGACTGTGGTACGGGACATGTGTGTGTGTGTGTATGGCCCTACAAACATGTAAGGCAATATAGTAACATACAGAGGAGCAGCATGTAACATCAGATAGGACAGGATGTAGGATGTTTACAACTACCACAGTCTATACACAGGCCAAGGTACTTATTAACAATACACACACTGTCGACATTCACCAGAAGTACACAGACCTCAATACTGTACAAACAACCACAATATGTCCAGGTTATGTCATCAAATATAACCCCTACTGTACATAACATGTGTAGCAGTCTAATATCTCCCTGGCTTATCAGATATGATGACACTTATTATGGTGCACAACACATATGCACCTATTCATGCACGACATATGTACAAAGGTTGACAGAGTTGTGGCTGGAAGCACATACACAGAGCCAATATTGACATGTTGCTGTGATAACCTCATTCATTTACTGTTGTAACAGGGTTTGTTGCAACATATGTCTTATGAGGGATATGTAGTAGGTAAGTGTCACAGCTTTCACCATCTACAGACTGCAATCTTCACACTACCTTATGCAGTCCACAAATAGATGCTCCATGGGTAACACATGAAACCAAAGGCACAACACACTGCCCAGTCTGCAGATGACCCTGCAGATGGGGATTCCTCATAAACATAGAACTGACATGGCAGGTATTGAGACATGTAGGACAGCCATATCCACACACACACGCTGTTAAACCAACATTACTCCAAATGCAGTATAGCAGCACTTACAGTCTGTAGTCAGGTCAGGCACATCCCCCTCCTGTGTGTTGCCCTGTTTCCACAGTGTATGTTAGAGGTAAATCCCCAATCCATCTGAGATGCTGTTTGCCAAACAACAGATCTAGTTCCTGCTCACAGTGAATGAAAACGGCCAACACCAACATGATGTACCTAGATATTGGAGTGTGTTTCCATGCAATTGGCTATGGGAATGTTACCACAGCTGTTCCACATGCAATCAGCTAGGGGAGGGCTTCAATTTGTGCAGAGGCCATCAGCTGATCATGAGCATCATTTAAAATACACATGTTGCTGCCTAAGCAAAGCGGTGTAGGTCTACATATCCACAAGAGAGGGAGTGGGAGAGGCAGACAGAGGCAAAGACAAGTCAGGGAGGGGTGAGAGAGTAAAACCTAAGCATGTTTGTGTCACACACCTACCAGCACAGGGTATGAAACCCCTGATGACTATGTTGTGCTATCACAGTTCTATGCAGTTATTGGATGCACCACATGGGTTACCTGTTGTGGAGCCCTCAGAACATATATGTGATGGTGAGTGACATCTGCAACAGGGATAAGGTAGCTATATGGTAGGTGACATACACATGCCTGTCCGCATGAACAGGTGCCAGTGTCAACACAGCCATACTCGCACAGGGAAGCACACATACTGACACACGTGGCAGGGCCAGGATTACAACTCATCAGTAGTGGGATTGCCACAACACATCACTGTGCAGGTATCACATGCACCACATGGGTCATACGGAGGTTGTATGGGCAAAGGGTATGGGGAGGTGTCTGACATCAGACAGCATGCTTCAGTATGCTAATAGGGGTTATAGGGAGTGTGGATGTCAACATACGCACCATACAACACACACACAAACACACAGGGTGCCAGTACTGACATGCATGGGTGCATGTCTGCATGGGTGTGTGGTGGTTGACTGTGCCAGACGGCTGTACAAGGCTAGGCGATTGGTACACCTTAGCATCGGGCCACATGACAATGGTCTGCATTTGCCCTCATAGGTGGGTATTGTATCCCCCATCCAGCCACCTGGGTGACTATTGTGTGTGTCCAATGCTGTGCATCACTTGCTATGTATGTGTTCCTTAGTCCATGACATGGACAGTGTCTGGGATGTGCACACCTCCCACATGCATGTACAGTGACATATGGAACTGTACCTGGGGTGTCTGGCCCATGTTGTGAACACATATTATCATCAGATGTGCCAGTCTTGCCCACCTGTGGTGAGAACTGGTAATGGGCAGTAGGTTTACCCTGCACCTACATTGATAGCATGGTAATGGCATTCCCTGGTGTCAGTGGCATCTGTCAATACAGGGCATGTCGTCAGGCATGGTATGTCCTTTGTGGGTCACATGTGATGGCACTACAGGTGTTGCAGGTGTCCATTGGGGAACATGGGGAAGGTGCACTGTCTGCATGTACGTGCATATTGGACACACGGAGAGGGTGCCATGTCCTCTGTAGCCCACAGCTATCACACCATAGTTATTATCAGTGGCCAATATGCAGTGTACTACTCACATACTGGCTGTTGCCTAGGCATGGGTGTGTGTATAAGACATGGGTTGGCAGTGTGCTCTGGGTAATACTGGGGTTGCTAACTGTGATTGCCTGGCCTTGATGTCACATGTATGGGTATGGCTTTGCACCCCAGCCTCTCATCTATGTCACATTGTTATCCCTGTACGGTGGACATTGTGATATATAGTAGGGCTACCATATAAGAAATATGCAAAACCCACTCCACATTAGCCACAGGTGTCACACACATACACCTCCACACAGGATACAAGTTGCAAACACATGCACACACAGCCACACCTGTCATGTCTGGGAGTAGAACCCCTATCTAACTAGTTTATTACACTACAGCACTAAGCAGTTATAGTACGTGCCATGGAGATTATTGGAGTACTCCTTCCCCAAAGGTGTATATCACATTGGATGACATCAGCAGGATTGCCAAAGTAGGCCATTTGAAATGTACTGCATGTGACTAGCCTAAAATGCATTGCTCCTTACACAGACAGTGACACACACACAACACATCCACACTTGACAGGGGGTCTATATCACACTACAGCATGGAGCTGTTATAGAACACACCACAGGGATTACTGGAGAACTCCTTCCCCAAAGGTGTATTTCACAATGAATGACATAAGCAGGATTGCCAAAGTAGGCCATTTCAAATGTACTGAGTGTGACTAGCCTATAATGCATTTCTCCATACACAGACATTGAAACACACACAAAACATCCAGGACTGCCATGGGTATGGAAGGAACCCTACCACAGTTCTAAATCACACTACAGCAGTACACAGTTATGGCACACGCTATGAAGATTGCTGGGTTAAACCTTCCCAGAGGTGTATTTCTAGGTGGGTGACATCAGCAGCCTGGTCAAAGTTGAGTATATGAATTGTAAGGAGTGTGAGTACCCTAAAAAGCATTGTTCTCTATACAGACAGGGTCAGACAGACAGACACACACACTTGCCATGTCTGGGGTTAGAACACCTAACTAACTACTTTATCACACTACAGCAGTACACAGTTACAGGGCACGCTATGGAGATTACTGGGCTATTACCTTCCCAGAGGTATTTTTAGGTGGGTGACATCAGCAGCCTTGCCAAAGTTAAGTATATGAATTGTAGGGAATGTGAGTACCCTAAAAAGCATTGCTCTCTACACAGTCAGAGACGCACACAAACACACACTCACACACAGCTGCGAAGTCTGGGGTTAGAACTCATACCTAACTAATTTATCACACTACAGCAGTATGCAGTTATGGGATGCTCCACAGAGATTACTGGTCTACAACTCTCCCAGAGTTGTGTTTCACATTGGATGACCTCAGCAGGCTTGTCATAGTAGGGCTATGGGGAGGGCAGTGTGTGTGCATGGGCCATAACCCATTCATCTAGGGGTTGACACGCCACATACGGGCACACACGGGGTCATATTTCACAGATACGTGTATACAGCTGCTAGATGACTACTTCCTTGTACAGTCATATTGCTCAGCTGGCATGGGCACCACATAGTCTGTAATGCTGACAGTTACTGGTGGCTAGTATCTGCAGTGAGTGCCATCTACACCTCATGTGTTTGGGCCCCTTTGGTTGTGTGCTGGGTGGGACAGGCCTGGATGGCTCCTTGTCACAGTCACCCTCTTCCACACATCTATGTACGTCTACCTTTGGCTTATTGTAGTGCATTGTCCTGAGATATATGTCTGTATTCCTACCCACTGTGTGTGCAAGGCATGAGTGGTGCATATTGACGAGTGTCTGCACTAACAACTGCCAGATATGTCTGGTCCACTGGTGTTTGCAGACATGGCCTTCATGTGTTTGTGTGTGAGCATGCCCAGTATGACCTTTCAGTATGTTGTTGACTGACATTGCCTTAATTTCTCTAAGTGTGTGAGCATGCCCAGTATGGCTGTCTGTACTGAATGTGTGGATAGTGTCCAGGTAGCTTGTGCTGCAGTGCTGACCTTTGTGTTGTACACCGATAGGTAGCATGCTGTCTCTGCAGAGTATCCATCAATCATTTGGCTTTGACTGTTACTGCATTTCTGCATGGCGGGGGGGCACACCTGATTGTTTCTACATTTCTACACAGGAGTGAAGGAGGCACACCTGACTGTTATTACATTAGTGTGTAGGGTGGGGGGGGCACACCTGAATATTTCTACACAGGGTTGGGGGGCATACCTGACTGTTATTACATCACTATGTAGAATGTGGGAGGCACATGTGACACTTGTACACATTTACTATGACTATACTGGTATGTCAGGTACTCCATTTCATTTTGTATTGCTAACTATCATGCTGACTAGAGGCATACCAGTGTACTACAGATCGAGGCTTTGGTTGCCATACATATTATTGTCTGACTTCCTGCCCTTCAGAACTAATATCCCTCTGCCTGCCCTACTGTGGTCTGTCTGTGTAGGCCTGGGGGGGGGGGCTTAACCATAGCCATCATTCAGGGGCCATGGCACAGGCTCTGTTTGGGT
>NC_056738.1:249014619-249079619 GCF_019279795.1 Protopterus annectens
AAAGTGCTGTGTTCAAAAGAAATCACATTTAGATATACATATAAATGTATATTAATTCACTTATAGCAAATTGTTATAAAGTGCTAGTGCTAATAAAATAAATATGTTGTATAACTTAGTTAAAAATAACTAATTTAAAATTATTGGGCAAAAATGTTGAATAAAAATACACACTGGTTACACTACATAATATTTACATTGTACTGTATGTATTTAAGGAACCAAGGAACCAGAATAAACATACCTTAAATATAGTATTTTCGGATCTCTAGTGCCCTTAATTTTAACACCAAAGCTAATGAGATATTGTCATTTATGCCAGGATAAACAGTGGCATTAGTTCTTAGTTGCCACTCAAACTCTAGCTTCTCAAGATATAGGTTCAAGTCTCCACCCCTACCATAATCAAACACTCTGTCGATGACAAAGAGAAGTTTTTCTTAAATTGTTACAGTTCTTAGAATGCATATATAATGCATTCTCTTTTCTCTTTTTCTTGATGTCTCTGCTATGTTCTAATATCCTTTCCTTGAGTTTCCTACTGGTTTTACCCACATAGAAACCAGAACAGGACATACCGGTAGCTAAGTAGATCACCATCTTGGTGTTGCAGTTGCATTTACCAGGACATGGAAGGGTACAATAATAACCATCAATTGCAACATATGGACCTGTATTAATAGATTTACAGGCCTTACAAGCATTGCACTTTGATATTTTGGAGACTAAACCTCTTGTTTTTGTTTGTTGCTTCTCCAATAAGTTTTTAATGTTAGGACCCCTACTCTAGGTAATTCTAGGAAACAATCTCAGGACGTTCATAGTGTCTTGATCAAAAATTGTCTTCCAAGTGTTATGAATTATGGATGTAATTGTCAAGGTATCCTTGTTGTATGGGAGAACTAACATTTGAATTTAACAGTTAATCTGATGAAGCCCTGGGAGACACAGGGTAAAAGCTCTTAGTCTTTTTCTGCAATAAAGTTGATAAATTTTACCATTCTGTATGGGTTTGGTGGCATTTTTTATTTTTATTTTTATTTCGACAGAAACTTGTACTTCTTTGATGAAGCAACAGGCAACTTCCATTCATCCATAGTTTGTACCACAGACTGATGGTGGTGTTAGTGTGTTCGACTATGCAGTCACCAGTAGCTAGTGCAGTTAAATGCTGTCTACTGTCTGTGAAATGATTCACTGTCTCTGTTATCATTGGCGGTATAAACACTTGGTGGTGTGGCTAGAGGAGGTGTATATGTAGTGGTAGGATTCGACAACTGAGGTATTTTGGTTTGTTGTTGAGGAGGCTTAGTTAAGGATTTCTTAACAACCTTGACATATGTCATGGAGGTGGTGATGGTATGTTCTGTAGCATGGTACTGTTGCTTACTGGCTCTGATTTACATGAGAGACTGGCTTCCATTTATTGTAGATATTTACACCTCTCACAGATTGTATCTGCATGTTGTCAGTAATCATGAGACATCTGCCGCATTGTCTCAGAGTAACAAGTGCTACTAAGCTGGCCACAGAAGGAGTTATTGCAGTCTGTGTTCCTATAGCAGCAAACCTATGTGAACAGACAAGGAATATTGAGTGATGTCACTTGGATTAGATCAGTAACAACAGAGGTTAACAGTTTAACCATGGACATCCACTACTAGGTGCATTACCACTTCAGTGTAGGACCTCAGTGCAATGCAATAAGCATATAACAATCAGCATATGAATATAGAATAGCAGCTGAAAACAACGGCTCACTCATAAATTAGGTCTGGATACTTGCAAATGAGGTGACAGTGTCAAACAGGAAAGCAGTACCAGAATGTAGCAGACAGAAAACAGTCTGCATACCAGTACAATATATATCCATGCAGTGTGGCTTCTGGGTAGTGTCTCAGGTACCATGCGGAGGTGCAAGGGGGGTAAATGTCTAGAATTGGAGTCGTGTTTATAGTTGGGATCCTAACAGTAGGTTAGAACTTTGTTTATGGGTAGTCATTTTTTTCTTTGGGTAATACAATGATGCTGACAGAGAGGCGAGTTTCTAATGAATTGGCAGATGCTGTTAGAGATTGTTGGGGAATGGCAATGTTTTCTTGGAGGCAGAAGCAAAAATGTGAAGTCCATATTTAAACTGAGAAAGAACTCCATTGCTTGTGTCTGCTCTGGCTGGGTAGGATAGAAAAGGGGACATCTTTTTGCCCCAAAGGAGAAGGCAGTTTATTTTTGTTCTGATTCTGCATAGAAATGGAGGTTTAGCAGCTCATCTAGCCATAATCCTAGGTATTTGAAGGTGGGGGGAATTGCTATGGAATGGTTGTGTAAGTCAAAGATAGTTAGAGTCAGGAGCTTGATGAATTTTATGTGGCGCTAGTCTTGGAGGGACTGAAAAGTAGTTTATGGTTTATGAGTGATTGGTGGAGTTTAGTTAAGTCAGTCTGCAGCTGGGATTGAATGTTGGTGTGAGTTACCTGATCTGTAAATGACCATGTCATTAGCATAGAGGATGAGTTTCTAGTCCGGTCTTGTGTAATTGGCTTGGTACTGCTGGTTGCCTCCTTCTTTCTCCAGTTCTGAGTGGCTCGGTAATGTGCAGTTCAGCCAAAAAAAGAACACAGCAGTAACTGTTGCTCATTTTAAAGAAAGAAAGACAAACTTAGAAGTCAGCCTATCAGAAAAGCCACATGTGAGCTTCCTTCTGCAAAAATTGTAGAAAGAGGTAAAAGAGCGCGATACTGTTGATCACCTCCTTTTTTCAAAATTAAAGGGCCATGCTATAGTTAGGAGACAAGCTAATAGCAGACATCCTTGAATATATAACTGAATGTCCTGTTCAGACCTTGTATGCTAATATAACAAGAACCTAAGGTCTGCTCCACTGGAAAACTCTGTTATAAAATAATAAAGAAGATTGATGCAAGAAGAACATTGTTTACTGAATTACATCTGTCTGACAGACAAAATACTATGGAAAACAAGAATAGTTGACTTATGACAAAAATTGTGTTCTCTAGCTTCTTGGCAACATCAAGTGTACATGACAGACTACATGTAAAGTGGCATTACACTGTCACATGGAAATGGACACAGTTGTATTAGTCCAATAGAATACGTACCTCACTGTAGATAGTTTTAGAGTAGTTGAAAATGTAGAAGAAGCAGATGGTGCTTTAATTAGAATATATATTGTTTTTATTTTCTGTTTATAATGTAAATGTTTTATATTATATTTATTACTCCATGGGTGTTTTTATTATCTTAATATGAATGACAAATTCCCACACAAATTAACATGTGTCTGTTTTTGTCTATTAGTATTAAAGTCTCTGTTTTGAGAATGGGAGAAAAGTGTTAACATGTTTTAGATGCCAGGTTCATAGGTTCAGAGTTTCACAGGTTCATAGGTAGGTACTAGGCTATCGGCCCAAGGGCCTAAGTAAGCCTAGCCAACAAGGTTCCCTGGCTTACCCCACCCAAGAAAGTTATTTTCCTGTGCCCCTTTCAAGCAGAGCCACAGAAGTGATCCCCGGGTTGTATTTCCTTTTTCCCATCCACTTATCAAGATTTTTCTTGAAGAGTGCTAATGAGAAACTTTGCTTGACATAGATGGGTAGCTTGTTCCAGAGTATACGAAGTCTCTAGCACAGGAATCTATCCCTCCAGCATGTCCTGTTTATTGTGGTGACAAGGTTTAGGTCCCTAGAGCATGTAGCTCGAAGGGATTGGGATTTCTTTAGGTGTAGCATGTACAACAGTTCTGGGTTTAACATAGCTTTATATGTTCACAAACAAAAACAAAATAACTCAACCAAGGTGAATAAAGTTGACAAACATGGTGCAGCAGAAGCAGAAAGAAAATTAAAAAAGCAAAAATCCACACAGGAAATGCCCATACAACTCAATGAATCCAAAGAAAAAGAGACACTCGACAAGATGGACAAGGTGAAGGACTTTTTAAGATAAAAAGAAACGTGGTCAGACACAGACAAAAAATACATAAGGAACACTTGACTTTTTATGATAACTTTAGATTACCTAAGTTCAAGCATATAGTAATTATAAAACTCTGTAAATAAAGTAAGCAGGGCCTCCACTTAAAATAGGTTATTGCAAGCCAGTAGGCCTTTCCCAGTTAACAAATGTCAATAAATAAATAAATAAACAGTGTTATATATAGTGCGTACACATCTGAACTGACAAATGGACTTTTTTAATAGCATGCAAATAATTAAACCATCCATTATTTGTACATTACAAGGGTACATGATGTTAATGAGATTTGTATGCTTCAGTAAGTAGCTAATATGACTCTCTAGAGAATGACTGCGGTGAAACATGTAAATTACAAGTGGCTGTCAAGTTTTGTAAATTGCATTCCTTATCCAAAAAAAATTTTCATGATTGAATGGGATAAACTCTGTGATTCGTAAATGTGATAATGAGGCAGAAACACTATGTAACATGATTGAGAGTTGCTTTTTAACTTCTCATTTGGCAACTCGGTACGTAAAAATCTACTGCCAATCATTAGCAGACCGGAATTCCACTGTGGCTACCCCTAACCGAGGAAAGCCGAAAAATACAACAACAACAACAACAAATTTACAAGCATATCTCTCAACTGTCCAGATTTTTGCCTCATACTTTTAGTCTGTTCCTCATAAAATTTGCGGTTTTCTGGCAAATCAGAAAGGACTGAAATCATTAAATAATGACAGCCATTTGACTTTCAGACTTCATATCCTTCATAACATGCATTTTAGCAGAAAAAAACTTTTATTCTAACAACCTTCTAAGTTTATAAGTGCAGTATTTAAAATTTGTTGCTATTTTTGCACCTCTGTCCCCATTATTTTTGGCTTTTGTCAATATTTCTTGTGCTAAGAGGTTGACAGGTATGTTTACAAGTATATAGATTGTTAAGTCAGACACAGTCTCTTTAGGTGACTATGCAAATTTGTTTTGATAAGCAAGCAAAATTCAGAGGAAAATGTTAGACGTGTTATTTTCTATGGCCGTCTACTATGTAGTGGTTATTTAAACTGACCATATATTTATTTTCTTAACTAAAGAAATATACTGCATTTAGAAGACAGGTTAATACCAAACCTCCTTGGATATGTAACTGAACATCCTGCACAGACTATATTTTGCTGTCATAAACAAGGAACCAAGGACTGCTCCAATGGAAAATGCTGTAAAAAGCTAAAAAACAAGATTTATGCAGAAAGAGATACATCATATAATGGATCCCATATGCCACAGAGGAATGTGATTAGGGAATAGGAAGAACTGACATATGTCAAAAACCATGGATTCTATCTTCCTGGCAACCGAGAGAACACATGACAAGGTTCATATAAAATTTACATTGCACTGCTTTAGGAAAATGGACTGACAGCCCTATCTAAATACATGATAGGTATTACACCATTAGAAGGAGTTCCTCACTAGATATTTTACAATATAAAAGCTGGTTGAACTAGGTTGTGTCTTAACTTGAGTATGTATTGCTATAGTTTCATGCTTATAATATCAATGCTTTATACCATCTTGATGCTGCCATGTACAATGTTGTAATTCCTCTAAGATGTGTTCCTCATGCACAACAGTTACATGTGCTAAATTACCTTGCAAATAAATGTCTGTCGATTTTGTCTGCAGGCATTAAAGATTTCTAGTTTTCCTTACAGCTTTCAAAACACGAGCTGACAGTAAACAAAACATGTTTTTTAACTGTAAAGGTAGAGGAGGGTTATGCTTCACATCTTTAAAAAGATAAACAAACATTTTTGTCCCTCACCCCCACCCCACCTCAAATAAATACACCACCTCACCTGAGTGCATTTATGGCAGGCAATTCACACAGCTGCAATAATTTCACTAGTCTCTCTTTATACGCATATTCACTTATGTATCCTTAAACCATTCCTTTGAGCTTTGTTTCATACTGCATTAACTATAAAACCATGAGCAATATGCTTTCTTATATTTGTACACCATATTGAATACTGAACAAAAGAATCTGAAACATGATTCAACAACAGTTTCAAAGAAATCTGCACAATGAACAACTCAAATATAAATCTAACTAAAATAGCCAACGTGCTCTTTGAAGCCCTCCAGAAACTATGTGAAAACAATACACTTAATATTCTAGAACTGGAAGGCTATAACATAATTCAAGAACAAAGCTGTGGATACCTAAGACTTCATATGGATTCTTTCTTAACATTCCCAATCACAAAAAATAATCTCTGACAAAATCAGCAGACAATTAAAAACATGATTTTTCATGTTGTACCATCTCACCAAAGATTCCAGGAGAAGGCCCAAGCAAAAAAAAAAAATTGTTGTTCACAAAAAAGAAAATTATATACCTTTAAAAAGCATCTACTAACACAAAAATCTTTCAAACTACAGTGGACAAAGTCTGCTGTTTCATCATCTATCTCCTAGAAATGGATATCATCATGTTACACAAAAAAAGCAGGCCGGTTTCCTGTCACAGCTAAGGTGATGGTTACTTTCATATGAGACCTTCCAAATGCTTGTCAAAAAGTATTACCTCACACTCTGCAGCAAACTGTCAGTAAAACCTATCCTTACAATCTTAGACAAGCACGTGTCAGCTCATTACCTTTATTGAGATCCCTGTTTGACAGGCCAACTGGGGAGAAGTGAATTGGAATCAAATGCCAACAAATACAAAATAAGAAACTACCACTCCTTCAGAAATATCACCTTAAGGAGCTCTACAAATGCAGATGTTTTTGGATGCTACTTCATTTAGGAACCTACCTCCTATGTGAATATGTCATTCTTTGTTGCCTAATTGTACTATACAGCCCATATTTTTTGTTTCTTTTTTTTGTTTGTTTCTCTTTGCAAATCTTTTTTCGTAATATGTTATGCCTTGTATAAAACACATTATTAAAGACAAATTTAATTATTTGTGCCAATGTGACTGGATCGTAGCTGAAAAAGTTATTCTTCACACCAAACCCCCCCCTTGTTAAAAAGTTAAATGAGTTAAATAAATAGATAAAACAACTTGAAGGGCATGAAGTCCCCTGACTCCGTTTTTTTTCTGTAAAAGTCTTAAGTTAAAGAGATGAAAGTGGCAATTGATGAGAGTACTTTTAATCCCCATTTTGTGGGCTTACCCCTCCTCAAGAGCACTTTATTCACTCACCACTACTAATTGAATCCATCAACCATATTTTAGGGAAGGCTATACAAACCGGGTTTTATTCATCCTTTCAAGTATGCTTAGCTATCCCAAAAAACCTACTTGGCTGTACCATGGAAAGTATCAACTAGCGTATCATCAAATGGGACCACACAGATGTTATTTGGCATCAACCAGACAGTAAAGGAATCAAATATTTACCTACCTCTCCCTAACTAATGGGATAAGCCCTCATCTTGTTTTTGACATTGGGGAAAGTAAGCAAATAGACCTCTCTCTGCAAGAACTACCTACCTCATCCTTCCTCTACCCATTGTAAGTGCAGGGGGGGGGGTGGGTCTGTTTACATATCTCTAAACCAAAGATGAAACAGGCTTTGTTTACTCAGATACCTGCTTCTATTACCTCTTTCAGCTGATCACATCTTCTTTTTCAAGCCCCCCCCCCAAGCTTTGGTTTCTTATCCTAGACCTAAATTGCCTATAATTTGCAACAGCAAAGTGGAAGAAGGGACCAGAACAAAGCTGTCTGTTCCCAGACCTCCTTACTCTTTCATGTGATATAGCCTGTAAATAACTGGAATATCAACCCACTACTCTAGACTCACTCATTACTGACCGACAGAGCATGTAGACAAGAATAAATAATCTTACATATCTGATATACATCCACTTGATCCAGTCTGTTATTATTTATAAAGTAATCCAGACCTTGCAATGAGATTGTTTGCAAGCAGAGTGAGAATGAATATGTTGGCCAGGAGTTCCAGTGTGTAAGATAAGCACATACATGTACAGTGGTGTAAATTCTTGCTATAACATATATGTTTCAGTGATACTGGAGTATTTAAAAGTATAGCTCCCAGCAAGGCAACAATTAAAGCCTATAGTGACTTTCTGTGCTTTGTTCAGCAAGCTCTGGGCTGTGACACAGACAGCAACCATGACTAGAATCCTGACTGAAAACTGTATCCATCCAATCAGAATAAGTTCTGAAAATTGTGGAAGTTTAGGAGGCAGTATCATATTCAGCAAGCTAACCACAAAACTTATCTGACAAAAAAAGTTGGATATCTCCATTGAATCATTTGTATTAACCCACCTCAAAATCATTACCACAGTTGCTGATATACCCATAAATATATCAGTCGTTAATGCATGTTAGAAATGCAGACAACAGAGTTGTTCTGATGACAGTGCAGTATGTTGTGTACATATTTTTGACAGCATCTGTCCTACCTTTTTTTTAATAGCTGTCTAAATGATTTGACAGAAGTTGTTGAGCTAATTTCAAACTTCTTCATGTTGGCTGGCATGACCAATTCCTTTCCTGCAGACAAATATGTATAGTAACCACTGCTGACATTGTAATATTTAAGTCTGTACATCCTCTGCTAATCTATGGAAACAGCCCATGTCTCTACTGCTCAGCAAAGGACAGCTGAGACATATCAAGTTGTTACACGTGTGGAAAAAAAAAAAAAACTTTCTATCAGTCCAATTGCACAAAAATAGAAATGTAAGATATGATGGTTCATAAAAGAGCATTATACAACGACCCCCCATTAATATTCCAAAACGTGCATGCTGATTGGTCAGCGTGCACATTGTAAATCAGACTTATACTAAAGGAAAAAGGTCCGGTCGCCCGGACTTTTTCCATCAGTATAAGTCTTTTTTTTCCTTACAGCAACGAGAAAGCAAGATCTCCATTGCTTTTTAGAAAGTGTTTTGCTATGTTAAAGGAGTTTAACATAGCAAGACAGCTTTAAAAAAAGCAACGGAACTTTCTCCGTTGCTTTTTTTCAAGCTATCTCGCTATGTTAAACTCCTTTATCATAGCGAGACACTTTCTAAAAAGCAACGGAGATCTTGCTTTCTCCGTTGCTTCCACCCACAGCTCTGATGTACTGCATAAGCATACGCATGCGCAGTACATCAGAACTGCCTCAGAATACCGGACAGCTGCGGAAGGGCAGCAAGGAGGCATTATACGATGCCATTATTTAAGAAAACTAAGTATTTTTTTCTGAAATAATGTCATTGTATAATAGCAATAACCCACTTCTGGGTGTGGGTAATGCTGGATTTACCCACGGATGTCTTTGTTTGGCCACTTGGGCTTCGCCCTCATGACCAAACCACGCCAACCATGGGTAAATCCACCATTACCCACACCCAGGCATGGGTTATTGCTTAAGTAACCAATCATTAGCTACTGATGTCATGCCTTTCCACATTGGGTATGGTGTTAAATTCAAATTCACCATTAAACTTCATTAACCAATGATATTAACAATAAAAGTATAGAAAAAAATTAGGTAATAACACAACCTTAAAAATAATCACAATGTGAATCAAAGGAAGTACACCTAAACAAAAAATAAATGCAGAGAGAAAAAAAATTCATCAGACTTTAAAGAACTATATGATATGTCCCATTCAATAATTAATAGTCAGCTAGATGGTGACATGTTATTCCATCTAATTGTAACAGAAACAGAATGCCTTAATTATTTTATGACATAAAGATAACTGGCAGTTAGTACAAATAATTAAAGCTATGAGCTGTTTTCTGTAGTCAAGGATACAGAGTTTGAATCGTTCCACCTTCATTTACCTAATGTGTGATTCTGAGCAGCTCAGTTATCCAAATAGTGTTCCCATGTTGCCCCAGAAAAGGGATAGTTGTGTCCCTTGAGCTTACCTGGAGCTGCTGCTTCTTATTACATTTTAAGTAAAACTTTATCTGTGGTTTGTCATTACTTTGTGGCCCATGTTACCCACCCATCCAATTAGCATCTGTTTATATGACCCTCCATGTTTCTATCCTTTCTTTATCCTCTTTGCGTACTTTTTCCTGTATTTGTTATTTCTATGCAAATGTAATTTTCATAACATTCTGTTGAGAAAATTATTTGTTTTTAAATACCTGGATTATTTGAGAAGAGCAGTTTTAATTTTCTCGAATCAATCACACATCTTTTTATTCATATTAATTTTCCGTGTATGAGTGTCAAGTTACTTTTTTTTACATGATTATCTAAGAAAGGTAAAGATCTGCTAGACAGAAGTCTAAAATAAATAAATGATGTAAAATTGAGGAATCTTCTAAAATTTTTTGTTTTGCTGCTGTAATATATAAAATCATTGTCACCTCCAGTCATGCATTCTTCACACATCTACTATATACACACTCAGTCTGGACAAAGGTAAGTACCCATATAACCAGCGTGTTGCTCATAAAAATAATGAAAGTATCATTTTATTTTCCCTGTTTAATCGATGGTATGAAAATGCAGTCACCAGTACCCTTTAAAGGCATACTGCGTCCAACAGTTACTACTGAAAGCAGAGACATCTTTTTAACCTTGAATTAGAAATGCATCTTCTGTAAGAGATAGACAAGAAGTGAGGTAAGTGAAATAATTTCTGGGATTCATTATTGCCTACATTAAATGTACACTGTTCTGAGTGAGCAAACAACAAAAGCATAATTCACACCTTCTTCTTCTAATTTTATTTTTCTTACTGATTTTCTTGCAGCCTTAAATATCGAGGGGAATTCATAAAGGTTACCACAAAGTGTAGACTGCATGTATACTTAGTGTAAACTTTCTGAGTTACAAGAAAGTACAAAACATGTGGTAGGGATATTCTTGAATGCTGATTGTGTGCATTTAGTGTAGACGTTAATGAATCTGGCCCATATGTCTACAAAAAGTGCCAGTTCACTGCCAATCAATGTATGTTTCAACTAATGGTAGTTTTATTGCTTTTATGTTAATATTTTGGATCCCAAATTCTTAATGTAGCATTTGTGGGTACTCAACCTATGAATTTTTCCAGTTATTGTGCAATCATGTCCTAAAACATAATATGGTTTACTGGCTATAAAAATTGAATTCATAACTCTGCAATGGAAAGGCAAACTTCATGAACTGAGGTCTTATGGTCTGTTTGCGAAATCAGTGGTTAAAATGTCATGAAAACAAAGAAATGCATCTGCCTTGCTAATGTAGAATATTAATACTGTG
Organism: Protopterus annectens; assembly: GCF_019279795.1. NCBI lineage: Eukaryota > Metazoa > Chordata > Ceratodontiformes > Protopteridae > Protopterus > Protopterus annectens. The sequence continues at coordinate 249,025,851 of NC_056738.1, forward strand.
ACCTGAACTTTACAACATGTATCCATAACTGCTTCTCTAAACAAATTCTAGTACTAATACTGTGAATTTATGTCAAAATAATAACTTTAAATAGGCATTGTGAAACCATAGTTTGAGACAGATCAGTACAATAACTGTGGATTAAATTATGAGGGAACCTTGTTGGCTAGGCTTACTTAGGCCCTTGGGCCAATAGCCTAGTTCCTACCTATGAACCTATGAAAACCTAATAACACTAATAAAGCTGTGGTAAAATTATGACCTATAAATAATCATGTCTGCCAAAGATATGAGCTTGCGTTGTCTGCAACCAATGTGCCTTTCTAATTTTATCACTTTTTTTTCTGTTTTAGTTGGTATCTTTCAAAAAAGTCTTTAAACTTTCTTATGACTACAATCTCACTTTCTTTCCAGATGTATGTGTAATAATACCTTTGAAAAGTCTCAGTGATGTTTGCAAATAGTGTCTGCAAATATTTTCTCATGAAGGAATTTATAGCTATTATAAAGCAGAGCACAGAAGATTTAGGGCTAAAACAAATGACAGCCACCATCACTGACTTGCACTGAAACAGATGAGGTTTTCCAGCTTCCATATCAAGATTCTTATTTTGCACAGAACCAGTGGCTTAGCAAACTGAACTCTCATGTTTTTGTCAGGAAATTTTGAGTGATGCTGGGTCTGTTCTCACCTTCAGAAACTTGTACAGTCTCGTACTCCATTTCTAACAGTGTAGTGGGCATATGAGCTTGACCACTGTGCCTGTACAATGCTGTCATTCAGATGATGCACTAACCCAGGTTCTACCTATCTACATACAGTATGCAGCAATTCATGTAGCTGTTTATGCAGCAGTTCAAATGTATGTTATTGATCCTACGGTCAATTGATCTTAAGGTGATAGAGAGCAACACCGTTTCTCCATTACCTTAGCAAATTTTTGTCGCTTTAGTTTAATCACTGCTGTGTGTCTTCCCTGTAAAAATAGGTTCAGAGTGAGCTACCAATCAATAAATTACAATACATTTTTCCCATTATTTGGTTATCTTTCAGTCTTCCACCAATAAACATAACAATGCTGTCTGGATATAATTCATTAAAGGATTATTGGCATTGTGTCCTTTGAGCAAAACAGTTTTAAAAAATTAAGCTGAAAGTCAGAATCTCATATTCCCTAAAGCAGTATTGTCTTGGGGTCTCTTACCCTCCAAAAGTATGAACTAATGCCATACTCAGATGGTGTTTGACCAGAGTTTTATTTGCAGTTATAGATTTATCTACAAAACAAACTTATATATTTATGTACAAACCAAACTTATTTCATTAATCATCAAATGTCATCATTCATTCCATCATTTGACAGCATTTCTCTTCACATGTATAATACCATTCAATCTGGAGTGCCTGCTTATAACACAGAACCTACATTTCTTTCACATAACTACCAAAGTGGTTCATCAGAGAATTAGTTACTGGTTTATTTCATTGGTCAGTTCACCATCCTACCTCTTGTTTAGATGGTCTTTCAATCATATCTAACAGAGTAGTAGGTTCAGCGACTCCTCACCCCCAGCTGCTTTCTCATGGAGTGGCATAGCACAGTCCCTGGCAGGTATAGCCTATCTCTCATTTCAGTGCCACCAGTCTCCTTGTCGTGATTTAGTGTCCTCACCCTGTTTCACTTCATTTTTTCACCATTCGCCATATATTCACCATATCACTATACCAATTTTATTTTTCATGTCAGCATACCACCTTATTGTTTGGAGGCTGCAGAAGGCCTCTCCAGGATAAGCGTTTTCCCAGCATAAAAGTCACCAGATTTTGTCCCTTTATCATAGTCAATGGTTTTACTACATGACACAAAAGTAAAAGAATGGATTCCTCACAGCAGTTTTTACTATTCCAGTATTTTGAATACACCCCACATATGATTTGAGACCTGAAGAAGCGTGTAGTGGTTGCACGTGAAAGCGCTGATTTTATTAAATACTGGATTCTATTATTTTTCCTGTGGTGGTCGTGCTCTATTTTATACCCATTTTGTTCTTTTGCTTGGGCTACGACCTTTGGATGGCTGGTGTACTTCCTTCTTGCTACACCCCCACATAAGCACAATCTGCTCCTACCTTACAAGACAGTTCTTCATTGATTGATTGATTAATTAATTGATTGATTTGAATTTGCCTACTTGGGTTGAGCACTGACCTGTTCTGATTAATTTCAGCAGCATAATCAATCTATACCTACAATAGACTGGCATCCCATGCCTATGCCCTAGGGTAAACACGGATATTATAACCTGTATCCTAGGACCTGTGAAGGGAGAGAGGGCTTTGAGCCCCCCACCATAACCACCTCTTCTTGCCCAGGTTCTTGACTTTTTTGGGTTTTTTTTATTTTATTTTATTTAATTTTATTTTTTTGCCCACCAGGCTGCATTCCAGATTTTGAAAGAACTGCAGCCTGTTTCTCCTACTTTTGTTGACACCCACTTGTCTTGCCTACCCAGCTAACTCTTCCCACTCCTTTTGTATCTACTTGGATACTTTCCAGTCTTCTCTGCTTCCAACATCCTCCTTTTTCTTTATACAACCTCTCTGTCCCTCATTCTCTTTTTTCTTTATAGCACATATGTACCTACACATGTAATAAAAACTCTATGATCAAGTTAAAAAACATTCAAATATGTCAGTCATATAAATCCCATCAGACCTATTATAAACTATCTGGCCTGTCATACTGGGTCTCTATTCTCTAAATCATTATGCTTGGTCATTCAAAAACCCAACACTACTGCTTCCTTATGTATTCTCCTACCTATCTATTAAAAAAATCTTGAGATTTCTTGAACACTTCTATTGCATTTGTTCAATAATTTCTGGTCAAATGATTAAGACACTCAGAAATGTTTCTCAAATAAATGATGTTATCAATTTAGGTACAGTTCAGTTTTATTGATATATCCCAAATAATTTCTGTCTAGATGGAGCAATAAAATACCAGGTTGTCCTCTATCTTTTTCCACATGATCAATTACTGAAAACAATTGGTTTTACTACACGACATGAAAGTAACTGAATGGATTCCAAACTAAACTCCTAGTTCCCCAAATGATCTAGGAGAGGTGCGCCATCCAGATAATTTTGTTACTCTGTCAAATAAGAAAAGGTATTAGTTCACAGCACTGACTACTAAGACATTTGCCTGATTGTATGCCCCTTCCTCTTTTCTCTTTCTTTTTTACGTAAAGTAATGGAAACATACACTATTATGATAATCTGCCTAGTCATTTAATAATTTACATGACAGTTCCTGTTCTTGCCAAATACATGAAGTGCTATATTTGCTACAAATAAGTCGTGAATATACCTTTATGACCCAATACTCTCCTCAAAGATGCAAATTCTGCAGCTGCAGAACTCCAACATTATTCATTAAAGTACAGTCTCCCATACTTTGCATCACTTTTACACTTTACCAAAGTGAAGCTTTAATAAAAGGGGGAATCACTGATGTCAGTGTTTTCTCTGTACTGAAAATTTAGTTTTGATGAAGCCCAGTTAAGGATGAAACACTCTATTTATCATCTGTTATTTTCAGTAAAGTTTTGTTGATTTTAAACAAGTTAAAAGTACTTGAGTAATCTGAAGTCTCATCAGAGCTGGACCACCATTTGCGATTCTTTATTCCTCATTCTAAGGAGTTTCAGCCATCAGGTACTTTGTTCATAAAGTGCTACTTTTCCCTGTGGTTTAATGCTTTCTTTAAGTGTGGGATATGTTTTGCCCTCTAAAGTAGGAAAACTACTGTAGCTCACTACAAGGATTTGTTTTGTTTATTTAGTACATTTCTTTACAGCAATAGTCTGACTGGGCATAGTGAAAGAGATGCCCCTTTTCAGCAGAGGCCCAAGGTGAAAAGAGACAGACATTGTTGCAAGTAAGGATAAATACATTACAAAGAATATCAAAAGAAGAATTCCAAACATAAAAACAATAAAGATAAAAAATACATAGTATCTCAAAAATAGTTAATCTAAAATAGTTATACATATTCTAGAAGTTACAATGCAATTATTTGCAATTTCAAACAGAGGGAGTGGGTGGGTTCATGAATAGAAAAAGCAGTAAGAGAGTAAGAGAAATAGCAAAGGGAGTAGAAAGATGAGTGGCTACCATTTATGTACTATGGTGATAGTAAGAGTAGTGTAACTCTTCAGTGGAAGTGCTGACAGTGGGAAAATAGGGTGGGAGATGGGAGAAGTAAAGTGTGATGAGAAAATATATATATATATGTCTAAATGCATATATACAAGTAAAGCTGCTGATCTTCAGACAGATTGGCACCACTATCCTCAGTCACAGTAGGTTGACAAACCCACTAACCTATCTCTCAATTAACTTAAGTAACAGCAATATACATAAAATAAGAGCAAATGCTCTCATTTTCCAATCTCTGATTCTAACAAAAAAAGAACTAACCTCAAATTATTTTTAAATATGAGGACAAGGAAGGACTACTAACAATAGTAATAATAAAATATAATAATAGAATTTGTACTCTAGCTAATATCTACTGGTTTCCCCGTATAGGAATGGCAACAGTGAGGAAATATATAAATCAAATTATTACAGTTCAAAAAGGATCCTAATTTTGGGTGGAGATTTTAATTGCATTCTAGATAATTCTGATACCACAAATAGTAGTCCTATTTGTCTATCTCCAATAGGGAAAGTTCTTAAAAACTGGATGAATGGCTTAAATTTGACTGACACCTTTGTGTATAAAGACAACATCTCTTTACTCTAGTCACATAGAGATTATAGATTCAATACTCAAACTAGAATTGACAAACTTTACATATCCCAAGATTTAAACATGAAAGTAACTAATTGTACAATCTCGCCTTGTTCTTTTTCGGACCACAATTCACTTATTCTTAAAATAGAACCTGACTTTAAAAATTAAACCCAATAACTAGAATTCCTGCCTATATAATTAATTTAAAGCAATTCAGACTATGGCTACCTTCAGAAATTAATTATGTTTTAGAAACTAATTATTCAGAAGATACAAATACAGTAATTTTATGGGGCACATTAAAGGCCTTTTTATATGGAAAAACTATTTCATGGTTTAAAAACAAAACCAAAGAATGGGTATCAGAACTGCAGAATATACAAAAGCAATTAATTGATTTAAACTTAGATGATGCCATTGATGCTTCCGCAAAGAAAAAAGGAATAGATCAGCAAAATAAAAAATATAATGAAATATTGACACATAAGACCAATTTAGCTTTAGAAAAACTGAAAATTAACTCATATTCAATGACTCCTAAATATTTACATAATTTATCAATGAGAATAAAAAAAACACTAAAAATAGTATAACAAAAATTATACATGTGGGTAAAAGTAACAGACTAGTTTCGGATATCAGTGATATTCTTGATGCTTTTAGACATCATTATGCTGATCTTCAAACCAATATTTCTCTTAACTCAATTTTTTTAGATATATAAACTTATCTAATATAAATAAATTACCAGAGAAAATAAAATTAGACTTACAGCAACAAATTTCACTAAAAGAGATAGTTGATAAAATTAAACAAAGGAAAAATAATCAAGCTCCTGGAATAGATGGAATTATAAATTAAATATATAAATTATTACCAACTACTGCCCTAACTTTATTTCACAATGCTCTAAATGTAATACATTCTCAACATTTACTTCCTCCCTCTTGGAGATATTCTCTAATTACCCCCATTCTAAAAGTAAATAAAAATTCAACTTTGTGTAGTCCATATAGACCTATTTCACTTCTTAACAATGATTATAAAATTTTTACAGCCATTTTAGTAAATAGGATCAAGAAATCCCTAATAAACATTATACGTGAATATAAAACAGGCTTCATTTACAACAGACAAACACGTGATAACATTCAAAGGATTCTCACTCTTATTGATGTTATTAATAGAGATATTCTAGAGGCTATTTTAATTGCACTTGACATAGAAAAAGCTTTTGACACTCTACAGTGGAACTTTATTTTTAAATCACTAGAAATTTTTGATTTCCCTCACAATTTATACATTTGATAAAAAGTATATATAGTAACAACCTTGCTTATGTAAAACTTGGTCCATTCACTTTGGAAGCCATAACAATTACCAAAGGAACTAAACAATGTAGTCCCTTGTCTCCTATTCTATTTGCCTTAGCCATTGAATTATTTGCAATCACCATTCATCAATCACCAGAAATAACTGGTATTAAAATTCATGGTCAATTCAACTCTAAAATCATGTTCTTTGCAGACGACATTCTTCTAACTTTGGCAGTTTTAGAAGAATCTCTCAAAGAATTAGATTTACTAACTGCTAAATTTTATCTTAATTCAGGTTTAAGAATACGCAACAAAAATCCAGATATATGATATTAAATAGAAAACATAACACAAATCTTAACCCAAATCACATAATTGGCACATTAGTATCATCCATAAATTACTTAGGAATAACCTTATGTGACAATATAAATACAACCGTAACTACAAATTATTCAAACATTTTATCTATTATAAATTCACTAATAGAAAAATGGAACAAATTATTTTTAAATTTTGAAGACAGACTACAATTAATAAAGATGTTGATACTCCCAAAGATAAATTACATTATCCAAGTCATTCCTATATCTCCAAATAAAATGATATCAAATGACTTTAAAAAAATTTTACTAAAAGTTTTATGGTCTCCAAAAAGAAATAGAATTGCACTTTATCATCACATTAGACCATGGGGACAGGGGGAATAAACTTTCCAGATCATGATTCTTATATTAAAGCTTCTATTCTCAAATTAGCCATTTATTGGCTGGATCCTAATTTCTCATCTGCATGGAAATCCCTTCAGACAATTATTTTCTTAAATGAAAACAAATTAGCTGGCAATCTTTTAATAGATAATCAAAATGTCAATCTCTGGTACATACTTGGCATTAGTCTACAATATAATATTGCAAAACCTACCAAAGTAAATATAATAAACTATATTTATAGTAATATTAGAACATTTATAAACTCAAATTTTGATGTAAAACTCTGGTGGGATCTATTAATCCCCTTCAGGATTACTAAAATTATACCAACCAAATTCATAATAATGTCTACAAAGACTGGGATTCGAAACAATTCATTTGTTGGCAGCACTGCATAAAAGATTTAACAGTATTACAGACTCATGAAATAAAAATATATTTATAATATCCTCAGACTCTGATTGGATTATCTTAAATAGTATTCTTTCTCATGCTCAAAACCTTTGTAGGATAATAAATAACTCTTCATTCAAAACTAAACCTAAGATGATATCTCATATCCAAAATCTGGTATACAACAATCTGAAATGGCCTAACTTAATTTCTAATTTTTATAAAATCCTAATAAACTATAAAACTATACACAAACAAAAAATTTGGAAATGTATTGATAAAGGCCAAATTTTTAATTTATCTGTGAAACTAACTTCCAGTCAACAAAGGTGGAAAATTTTTACGTGGAAATTCTTACACAGAGCTTTCTACACTCCCAACAAAGTAGCTAAAATGCAATCATCTGTTACTGTTGTTTGTTGGAGATGTTCTATGGAATGCTTAGCTGACTGGGAACACATTCTTTATGATGGTAATAAAATTAACAAGTATTGGATTGACATTGGTAAATTTTGTCAAGCTTTATTCTAGGATACATTTACTTTATCCAAACCCCTAATTCTATTGAATATAAATGTTATGAATACTATGATGAGAATACATTTTTATCTCTTATTGAGCATTTTAGCAGTGGCAAGAAAATGTTTAGCCAGAAAATGGAAATCATCTGCATCACCCACATTTGAAGAGTTATTATTGCTGGAAGAAACTTATCTCATAGAAATAAAAGTAAAGGAAACAAGAATTCATCCCAGGAAATGGACTGATAATCCTTGAATCAAAGTTCTTGGTTTAATAGAAACTCTTAAAACAACTCATTCTTTATAAATTTGACTGAATGTTTTTTTAAATATTCTAAAATGAATGTGGTGAATAAATAGTTCTATTATTTCTTTTTGTAAACATTTCTCATACTAGGCCAAATGTAAATATTGTATATAGTTATGTATTTTAAACTTAACACTAGAATGTTTGTAATATTTTCATGTGTTTAAATTTAATAAAAATATTTGAAAAAAAAAGAACTAACACCAGACATGTTTTGTCTAAAAAGCTGTACTGCTATTGAAAGGGTTTTTCTTAAGGAAGTGTACATGTCTGAGATCAGGGCAGTGTTAAGGTTAGCACACATAAGTAAGAGAGAACTGTAACCCCGCATATTAACTTAGAAAAACCCTTCCCCTAACAGTACCACTGATCAAAACACTCAGACTCAGAAAATATACACAGTAAAACACATACAACACATACAACACTATAACTATTCTTTAACCTAACCTATAAATATATATATATATATATATATATATATATATATATATATATATATATATATATATATATATATACACACACACACACACACAGACAAATGCACAAACACACACACACACACACACACACACACACACACACACACACACACACACACACACACACACACACACACAGGTGAAAAGACTGGCAAAAGTAATCATGTACAAGATCATGGTACAGTGGAGTTTGGAAATTTGCTCTTTACCCCACTATGGTGCTATCTCGGAGTTGGTATATATAATTAATATGGTGTGTGCTTGGTGCAAGGGAACCCCTTCCCCACAAAAATATGTCTTTCTTGGCATTTGTTTTTATTTTTTTTTATTTCAAACAATTATATTTGATGACTTTGTACTCAATGTTTTTTTTTCAAGCACTCAAGGAATGCTGAAGTTAGCCAACACTAGCTTTAATGGACATCTGTTTAGTTGGCAGATTTGGTTGATTAAGGATACACACACTATATTTTCTATATTTTTCTGATACATTATTTTGGGGTGCTTGTTCTTTATATATTCTTCATGTTTTGCATCAGATTCATTACTATCATGAATTGTTGATGGCACGAAGAAACATGAAGTAACGAACAAACAAAACAATCCCAGAGATTCAGCAAACTTTGATGCAAGAATAGCTTATTCTTGCATGGAAGGGACCATTCCCGTGAAGCATGGCAGAGTGCCCTACATATGTATGAAGGTGCACTGCCGTGCTGTAAAACGGACATGGTTCTGTGTGCAAGTGCAGGGGGCATGTCCAAGAGCAGTGCTTTCATAATACACATGCCCCCTGCACTCGAGAATTGATGTTCAGCAATTCAAAATGAATGAAAGTCTCCATGGACACTTTAGTGTCTGTCGAGAAAATAACAGTGATGACAGCCTACCTCAGAAAAACACACATATATGGCAGAATGTACACATTCTGCCATATATGTGTGCACCATACACCAGAAAAGGAGTGCAGTCCATTAAAACGGCATTGTGACACACTGCATACCCCTTGCAAAATACATACTAATGCTAAGCCTGTCATTCTATCAATGTTCTAAGTGTTCAATAGCAAAATTTAAAATAAATTCCTTAATTTTTCTTTTCCTGTGTGCAATAAAGTTTAAGCATAGCTGAGCAGGTGTGCCCATCATGCAGCTATGCATAGCAGAGTTTAAACAGCTAAAGAAGCTAAATAGAAATATACACAGTCCTAATAGTGAAGCTGGAATAGCATAGTGGTTAAAGTGTGTGCCTAGCATGCAATTAATCACAGTTTGAGCCCCACAGCAGTCCATACATTTTCATATGTGAAACACAACTAAAATGTATTTTCATAAATAGATAGTGAATATTATTATGTATATGCTAACCAGGGTAGTGTAGCAGCCCCAAACATGAGGTGTCATTGAAATATAAAGTTTAAGCAAGATTTAGCATAGCTAAGTGGATTTGCGCACTTGTAAGCAAGGCTACGCATCTATCCCTTTAAGCAATAGTTATCTTAGCTAAGCAGGTTTGCCCGGTGCTTAGCTTAGCTCAGCAACTTCAAAACTGTCCAGTCACGGTAAAGGGTGGGAAAGTAGCCCTATTTAAACCACACAGGCAGGAATATAGCTCATAACCAGTTGTAGCTCCCCCACTGTAAGCACTATGGGTGGTGCAGGTGAAGGTGTGCACTTTCAGGTGCAGTGCTGGGGCATTCAGGAGTCCAGGGTCATGGTTGGACTTCTCATTAAAGGCCATGAAGGACAACTGCTGCAGGACCAGTACCAGGGCTCCCAATACAAAGGGGAGGCATGGGACCAACTTGCCCAAGATCTCACCACTGCCACTGGCATCCCTTGGACTGGTGAGCAGGTCCGGCACCACTTTGCCAACTTGAGGAAGAGGAAGAGGGACCTCTTGGACCAGTGGGTCTAAGATGCCCGAGTGGGGAATGCTCCAGCTGTGTGTAAGTACTAGTCAAAGTAAGTGTTTTCCAAAGTCCAGCCTGTGTATGTGATGGATAGGTATGCATAAATGTTTTCTCTTATCTCCTGTACAGCTGCAGATGAGAGGGTTGTGAACCTGGAAGCCCATGCCAGCAGGCTGCTAAGGCTGCATCATGAGGCTGGTTGAATAACAATCTAGCTGGTGTTATGTAGGGCAAATAAATAAAATGTAGTAGAATGTCACCTTGCAGTATTTAAAAACAGATATAGATTTTAGTGACTGAAGAAGCCAGTAGGAGAGTAATAGTGACATACAGGTTATATATCAATAAAAGTGTAATTACCTGTCAATAAAAGTGAAAACCCTGGACTAGTTGTGTTTACTCTAGTATTGTATGACTTGAAAGTTTCATGCACCAAGATCTGATATCAGAATAGTAATGTTGTGTTAACCATTGTTTTCCACACTGTGCTATGTCAAAAGGTATGTATAGGAATGTATATAAAAGAATGTTGTAATCACAAGGTCAGATTGTACAACCAAGAGAGAATTAGAAAGAAAACATTAAAAGGAAGTGACAGCAGTTTCTCAACAGCTTGTTTTGATAAAACACCAACTTGTTGTGTCTTTATCAGAAACAAACATGGTACAAATCACAGGAGTGGTAGTAAGCTGTATGCATACTTTCAAGTAGGAGTTTGTGAATATGTGTAGAAACAGTCAGGTAGTATCAACATAAATTCCCCTCCACAGATCTTCCAGGTGAAAAAAGGTATAAAGTGGCTATAAGAAGCCTGTAGTAATACTGTGTCCAATACCCGCAGTCCAACCCCAAGGCTGAAAATGACAGCAAGATAAGTACATGGTCTCCCTCAAGAAATGTTCAAAGCTGCCATGCTGTCACAGCTACTGGTCCCTGCTACCAACAACTAGGGTGGCCAATAGAAATCAAGGCAGAGTATGCCAGTAGCACACACACACACACACACACACACACACACACACACACACACACACACACACACACACACACACACACACACACACACACACACACACACACACACACACACACACACACACACACACACACACACCATGAGTGCACATATGTAACCCTGACTATGTGAATATGGGTAGAAACAGTCATGTAGTATTAACAAACATTTCCTCCACAGGTCTTCCAGGTAAGAGAAAGTACAAAGTAGCTATAAGAAGGCTGTAATTATACTGTGTACAAACATACCACTGCCCAACCCAAGGCCATAGTTGTTGTAATAATACCTGTAGAGTAATGAGTAGAGCAATGATCATTAAAGCTGTGACCACTGCAAGAATCTACAGTTGTTAACTGACATCTCTTTCTCTTCCCCATCTTATGTTCACCAATAATCTAAACACATAAATGAATGGGTATGTTTTCCACCAAACCTACTGTTGGGGCATGTGTCCTGTTGTTCTACAAATGTTGAAATGTATTCCAATTAATGTTTCCTGTTCAAATACTATAATTGGTGGCCTGTTGCTAACAATGTAACCCGCATACCAGTGTAAAGCCCACTGAGGTTCCATCTATACATGTGTTCTGTTTGCTATGCAAATGTTCCAAATCTGTTGTTTCGGGTTAATGGAATACTCATGCATGCCATTATAACTAATCCTGGAATGTGTTTACCATTACTAACCAACACATGTTCTAAAACTGCAACACCATATCACGTCAGGGAAGGCCTAGCCTCATCTGGCCATGGCACTGGGCCCCAACATGTCTGGGACCCACCCTGGGACCTCCTCATCTGCTGGTCCTGCACCACCTTTGAGTGGAACTGCCTCAGGAGATGGGGCTCATCCCCCCCAGGGTGCGGGCATGGACAGGATCCTGTCACCCAAAGCCAGGTCCAGAGCCTGGTGTGTAGCGAGCTCTGCAAGGAATTAGAAGATCTGTTACACCAGCTTGAGGGCTGCGTGGTGCAATTCGAGGGTCAGCCTGCTTCTCCAGCATAGCACCAAGCGCAGCCACCTTCAAGGCCATGAAGGTGCAGTGGTGACTGCCCATGGGGGGGACCTCAGTCCCACTGTATCCATTTGGGGGGATGTGGGCTTCCGATTACCAAACTCCCCTCCCCGTCCAAGGTGTTTACCCCCCACATGTGTCATATACTGCCCCGGTATGCTGTCTTGTTTGTCTTTTCTGTCTTCCCACCCAACCTACACCTCCAAATATACCTACTATCCTTCCCCAACATCCCAGTCTCACCTTAAAACAAAAAAGGGCAATCTGTCCCCCCCACAAATGTTGCCTCATACTTAGCTGTCCATTTCCCACATGTGTCTACTAAACACGTGTAATCTTGTCTAATGAACTTCACAATACATTATTGTTGTCCTCACCCTCTCTCTCAGGGGTTTGAGTGCCCACATTTACCTCCAACTTCAGTATTTATGCTCAGCTGTTGCTGTCGAAGAAATTGACAGCTATGGACCTTCCCTACACCCATCCTGCACATTCCTAGCTATATTTCATATTGTTTTACCCTCTTCATGGCCCCTTTTCACCACTTTCCTATCGCCCCTTTTTTTTTTTTAAGAAAATAGTGCAGGGGTAAGAAGTAGTAAGCAGGACTAAGCCTGTTTGCATGGTGTTAAGCAATGCCTACACAGATTAAGCACTTTTAACGCTGTCTGTAAGCATATTTAACCAGAAGTTAGCATTATTTACCGGCATGCAAACCTGCTTACAACTGCTTAAAAGTGCCTTAATCACTCTGTATCCAACAGCCCTTGTTCTGCCCTGCAATGAAACAATCAGACCTTACAAGTCTTGAACCCAGCACCCTGCACACCATAGCCAAAGCAATTTACCATTAAGCCATGTGAGCTGAAAATATGCCCGATGTTTTTTCAAACATATGATGCAGCACAGTCATTCAACAGTAGGGAAAGGAGTCTGTAGAATCAGTCAGGTACTCTCTCTCTCTCTCTCTCTATATATATATATATATATATATATATATATATATGTATATATATGTATGGAGATGCATATATGTGGACAAATCTATACATAATATATATATATATATATATATATATATATATATATATATATATATATATATATATACACACACACACACACACACACACACTCACACATTTATATTCACATATATGCATACATAAATATATATAGAAAGGTGAATAAATACACACTCACATATATATATATATATATATATATATATATATATATATATATGTATTGTTTGTTTGTGTCTTTCGGCTTTTCCCGGTTAGGGGTCGCCACAGTGGGACTCCGGTCCGCTAATGATTGGTAGTTGATTTTTACGTGCCGAGTTACCAGCCCTGACACACAACCTTCAGTGAAGGTACACCCATTCACGCATATCTCCATGCAGAAGACGCTCTAGCTGAGAATCAAACCAGACAGCGTCTTACTGTGAGGCGACAATGCTACTGCAGCACCACCACCGCGGGTCCATATATATATAAATGTATATATATAAATGTTTATGTATACATAAATATACAGAAATATATGACCGCTACAAACACATGCAATCAGAGGGTCATGCTGCTGCACAATAGAAGTCTAAATCTGAAAATGCACTCACTGGAAGTATTTCTTAAAATGGGGAACAATGACGTCTGTGCTGTAACAGAGACCTGGTTAAAGGCAGCATGAAGCACCCCTGCACTACCAGCCTATAACTCATTCCACAATTTCTAGCTGCAGAACTTGGACTGAAACTCCAAAAGTGGTGGTATTTCCATATTCATTAAGGATGCATACACCTCCAGAGTGGTAGACCAACATTATACATTACAGATCCTGCAGGCATAGCTAACATTGGGTAAGACAGTGGTTCAGGTTGTAGCCTGCTATAGGTCCCCAAACATGCCCCAAGACTCACTTTCCATGTCCCTAAACAACCTGGAGAATATTAGTGTCCAACCTAACACTCTCATACTGGTTGACTTCAACTACCCCACCATTAACTGGGAAAGCTACTCATGTACTAATGCACATGCCCATCACATTGACCTGGTCATTCCTAACATGGGGAACTGTTGCTCTACACCAATAGTCAACTCCTCCCTTGTTTTATGTGAACACAAATTAATCACCTTTGGAAATCCACAGCTCTCCCACCCCCTGCACAGGTAACCACCCTGAAAAGCCTTTCCAAAGTTAACTATGGCCTCATAAAACCAGAGGTGGCTAACCTCACAGCAGCCATGCAAATGGAGACTAGTTGCATGACAGCTGAATCAAACAACAATGCACTATGAACACGTACACAAATGCATAGATACTGCCATACCCAATAGAACCAGGACTCTCACCTCCAAAAAAAGGAAGCTGATCTGATGGTCCCCTGCCATAAAGAAACTGTACAGCAGAAGGAGGGAACTAATATGGAATAAGGTGAAGTCCCAACAAAGGAAATAAACCCTTATCAGCCTCAATTAAAAGTTGAGATCCCTCATCAAATACTACAAATTTAACTCTGAGAACAGAATTGTAGCACATAGTAAAGACAAACACAAGGCCTCATACAGTTATGTAAAGAATCTCCATGGCAATACTAAGATTTGTTCTGAGCTGCTAGACAATGGTACCTCCCAGACTGAGCCAACAAATAATGTCAATATACTGGCTGACATATTGAGTGCAAACTTTACCTCTCTCTGCTCCCCAAAGGACCAATTACAATACAAGTACACTGCCAGGCACCCAGTATTACTGCAGCACAGGTTAAAACACCACTGTACAATGCCAAGAATACAACTTCTATGAGACCTGACAATATCCCTGGCTGTGTTCTACATGAACTACAGAGTGACCTGGCACCTCACATGTGTGCCCTGTTCAAGCACAACCTCACCTTAGGCTTTGTCCCTACTAAAATGTGCACTTCTACGGTCACCCCTCTCCACAAACGAGGTGTGACTACAGACCTTGGTAAATACCACCGCAACTGCCTAACAAGTCTGTTATGCGAAGCTATGGAATGCATCATCATGCACCTAATAAACAGGGATATGGGAATCTGCAGACTCAGAATCCCACACAGTTTATTTTTGGAAAGGGTAGGTCATACCTGCTCAATCAACCTGGCCAACTTCTTGGCGTCAGTCACCTAAGCTGTGGATGAAGGCAAGGTAGCACATACAGCCTACCTTGATCTGGCCAAAGTCTTTGATAACATTCCCCACTCAGGAATCATGCAAAAACTCATTAATATAGGCATCAACCCCTATATCACTAGGTGGGAACAGAGGCACAAACACAGGGGTAGATTGGACATTCTGCTGTCATACATTGAGACAGTTGCAGATGTTATTGAGTTTGTTGTAACATCCTTTATGAGGAATATGACATTGATAATACCAACAGATGTGAGTATTTACTGACTGCATTCCCCAGAGTCCACGACTGATTTACAAAGGACGCCAACTGTCTGGGGAACAGACAAAATGTAACAGGCAGACATGTGGCCAGTCTGTGGACAGCATGCCAGTGGAGAGGTATATCAGAGACACCGTGAGTCATGATGTCACTCACTAAATGTATGTCCTCACAAACCCTGTCAATCTATCAATCCACCATGTGTATAACAGCACTGATGACATAGAACTGTTCACAAATCTGGGGATATGTCCCCCATGTTGTTTGGCTGTCTCCACATATCCTGCCCTGTGACATATTGCCACCTACTGTATGTGAATCTGTAGGTCACCACCTCTGCAATGTCCCTCACACAGGCAAGCAAAAGGGGCAAGGCCCACATTAAGGAATGTCCCATATGTCAGAACTTGTAGCAGTATCCAGGGCCACAGCACAATACAATGTGGGCACCTACATAGTGGTATGGCAGTAGAATTACCTGATATCTGCACATATTTACAGAAGACAGACAGAAAGTAGACAGCCAACAGGTTATGCATTAGGATGAATGTTTTGAAAGACAGATGTCTGAAACTGAAAAGTATGCCATTACTACATGACAGCAGACCTCAATGACATCTCCAAAAAAATAGTAGTCTACAGTTAATATCAACATATCAGATCAATATCCAGTAGGTGATACATAAAAACACACAGCTCAAACACCAAGAACATGATAGTCAGTACTCAGAATCCAGCTTTTCATGCAGGGGTGTATGGTCCCAGTACTAAAATCTGCAATCTACTCTTATTTAGAAAAGCACTGTTAAAAGTAGTAACGTAATGATACAATATGGGTTAAACTATATTTGTCAACCAGTGCACTGTAGCTGGCGTAACATGCAAGTGTGACTGCATATAACCTAGGATACTACCCATGTATGAAACAAATACAAAGAGAAAAGATTGTGGTACTACCCATATATACTCTCAGGTGTCCCACACAGTATACTCACACCCCTTGCTACTGTAATGACAGCACATAGAAGCATGTTATGTACAGGGAATGAAATACACTTATTAAAGACATCATTACCCTTCTATCTTATCAAACTGGAATGTGAGCACTGGTTACCAGGGGTGAGCTATTCTTAGCAGATGTAAGCATTGCGTAAATGTAAATCCTAAGCAGATCTGTGCACTGGTAAGTGAAGCCTACACAATGTAAGCTCCGATTCATTTAACCATACGTTAGAACCGCTTACCGTCATGCAAACCCATGTAAACATGATTAAAGCTGCTCAAAAATGGCTTAACCACTCTGTATCCAACAGTCCTTGTTTTGCCTAGCAACAAAATAACAGCCCTTGCAGGTCTTAAACCCAGGAACCTGCATACCTCAGCCAACACAATTTACCACTAAGCCACCTCAGCTATATAGTTTTAAGATGTTTTCTCAAACATACCCTTCTTTACAGCCAGTTTACAATAGGGAAGAGACATTGTGCAGTTAGGAGGGATTGGTATCTATAAATATATATACATGAATAGAAACATACATAGAGAGGGGGAGAGAGAGAGAGAGAGAGATGTAGGGAGATTCATATATGTGTACAACAATATATAGATATATTATCAATAAATACTGAGGTGTACACAGATATATATATATATATATATATATATATATATATATATATATATATATATATACACATGAATCTATATTAAATCAGCAAATGCTTAAAAAAGTTAATGCTGATTTATTGACCCCATGTAAGCAAAAGCTTACAATCCTGAACACTAGAAAATGTGATTTTTTTTGCAGAGAAAAAAATCGCTGTTCCACAAAAAAATAAATAAATAAAAATAAAAACTTCAAAACACTACATAAAGTGAGGGGCTTTGCCTCCCACACCCCCAATGTGGGAACTGTGTCCCCCACCCCACCTCCACTTAAATATACCAACTCTGAGATTGCACTGCAGTGACAAAAAATGCAAATTAAAGGAGGTGACCAAGCAATTTCTTTCCCAGGGAAAGAAATCGTTTATATGCCATTTCACTATTTTGCTGTTTTGTGCTTTAAGGCTTGATCAAGACGCATCCAAAGGATTGCGTCTTCAATTCTATAATAGGAACTATATATATATATATATATATATATATATATATATATATATATATATATATGGGTGTATCTGACTTGTTCGACATTACATTTTGTCGACAATTCATTTAGTCGACAATTCATTAAAGCGACAAGCTTTTTAAGTGGGGCTTCCCACCCCAAGTGGGGGCTGTGCCCCCTAAATATATATTCTAACTCCAGGTCGCACGATTTTGGGGGAGGGGGCAAAAGCTTGTCGATTATATGAAATGTCGACTAAATGAATTGTCGACCAAATGAAATGTCGACCAAGTCAGATAGACCCATATATATATATATATATATATATATGGGATTCATACTGATACCCGACGGCACTTTCTGCTGAAGCAGAAATCAACAAACATACTTAACCAGTAGAAAAGAGACAGTAAGCTGTCCTCTGGGACAACAACCTCTCTACTCTTTTTCCTATTACTCTTGGGGTCCCACAAGGCTCCATCCTGGGACCTCTCCTCTAATCTATCTTTATCAACGACCTACAGTTAATTATTCCACAATCTATCTGCATACAATATGCAGATAATTCTACATTAATGTGTTCTGCCACCTCAGCATCCGAGCACCAATCTATCACCCAGTCAGTATTTACCTCAGTTGAAAAATGGTTTTGTCAATGTTGCCTCCTACTAAATGCGAAAAAAAACAAGTTACTTGTTTTTACTCCTACACAGAAGTCCCCTCCAATAGACCTAACAGTCAAATCAAGCAATGGTACTATAATCACACCTGATCCAACCACCAAGCTCTTAGGAGTAACAATAGATCACAATCTCAACTTTGACACACATATTAGCACTACAATTAAAACTGTTAACAGAAAACTGGGCTCACTGTACAAGATAAAGTCCTTCCTTACCCCTGAAGCCAAAACTACCATTTCCCATACTCACCTGATGTCTACTCTCCTCTATGCTTCATCTATCTATACAAATCTTTCCAAAACTAACCTAAACAAACTAGCAACCTCCTACAACAACATTGCCATATTTGCTACTGGTTCACCATATAGAACTCATCACTGTTTAAACCTCAAACAACTAGGCTGGCTTGAACTCCAAAACCAGCTACTATTTTGGCAACTTACAATTACCCACAAGATTCCCTTTCACACCAATAGGACTCATATTCTTTGTAGCATTGCAACTCCTTATAGATATCTTACTACCCTATGCTCAGCAAATAAACTACAAATATCCACCCTGAAATCCCTCAATAAAGCCGGGGACTCCCTCTTTTCAAATTCTGTGGGTAAGAGTTGGAACAAACTTCCCAGCAACCTACAATTGCTTTCATCCTTATCACTATTCAAACAGCAGCTAAAACTACACCTTAAAGAACATCGGTTATGCCCATGTACTAATCCAGATTAACACCTGCCAGCTATCATAATTCCTTTCCCCCATCTACTACCCACTAGGGCACAATCACATCCTATTCATTTATAGTCAGTAATGTAGTTTTTCTTATTTCCTTCTAACTTCATTAAACTTACTCTTCTTTTTTCTATAATCACTCTCCACCTACTGATATTGTTTTATGTCAGTGTTAACTCCTATGCTACCTATGACATTTCACACTTCCTGATATTCTTCTATATCTTTGTTAATACTTATGCTACCTATGACATTTCACGCAAACCTTGTCTAGCATAACAACAAGATGGCACCTTTCACCCCCTCCACTCTTTTTTTTCTTGTCCAAATATTGCCAATCATTATTCCTCTTGTATATACTGCTCATAATACTACTGACTCAACACCCTAACTTTTCCTTCTCTAATCTTGTTTGTTACTTCTTTGCTAACCTCTCTTTCTCTAATGTTGTTTGTTACTTCTTTGCTATCCCAATCCTTCTTTGATTTTAATTTTTTTCTTTACCATTTTTGTTGTTTTATTTATTCTTTTTGCTTTGAAGCTACTTGAGTTCATTAATAGACCCCCTTTAGCTATGAACTGCATTAATTCTTTGTAATAACTTACTGTTCACAATTTTTACTTTTATTTGTAGTCCTGTTACTTTACCTTATACTGGAGCTTGCATTAATTCTTTGTAATAATGTACTATTTACAATTTATTTTTATTTTTATTTGTAGTCCTGTTACTTTACCTTAATGTTGGACTTTATCTCCCCGGGCCTCTACTGAAAATGTACATGTATCCAGTTAGACTAGCCCAGTCAACAAATGTAAAATAAAATAAAAATAAAATAAAAGTGCTGTTCACCGAAGCAGCACTTTCAGATAAGTATGCTCATTGTGCCAGTCGCACTATGGTGTGGATAAGGGGAAAATTCCTTTTTGCCCACTGTAGTGCGACCTCGGAGTGAGAATATTAAAGTAGGGGGGTGCAGGGGGACTGTGGGGGGCACAGCCCCCCACCTGCATAAAAGTAGATTTATTGTTTCTTTTTTGTAACACACTTTAATGAAAGCGCTTTTTCGGTGAAAGCGCTTTCGTTAAAGTGTGTTCAGTTATTGTGGATTTAGGATGTTAAAGTTTCATTCAACACTCCTAGATCTATATATATATATATATATATATATATATATATATATATATATATCTATATATATATACATATATATACATATATATATGTGTGTGTGTGTGTGTCTGTGCGTGTGTATGCACATGTATATATATATATATATATATATATATATATATATATATATATATATATATATATATATACACATGCATACATGTCCCAAACTGCCCCTACAAACATATGCTGCTGATAGACCACCCACAACTGGGGCAGCATGCACAGTTGGATACAAAGACAGCCATGACACTCACATCTGCCCCCCTCCCCCACAGTCCAAATAAATAAGTGAACAGTACACTGCTACAAAATCATGACAGGCCATACACAATGGCCAGTCATACAACATATTCTTAGCAAAACAAATACAATGTCTGAACATAGCAAAGAAAAATACAACCAGCCAGTAATTCACACATGTTTATTATACTCTGATGTCTTTGCTAAAGCCTTTAAGGAGTAAAACATTACCAGAAATAAATGCCTTAATCACAAGAAGCAATTAACATCTAATTACATAATTGAATACACATCATCCAAGTACACTCCTCATTTAACCCCCTATGGGATAAAGTATCACAGTTAATATTAATACACTGAGTCTGCACATAACAATTGTCCTTTTATGAATTTCATCAAACTGAGGAACAGACTTTTGCAAAAACAGTACCTTGGGACCCACTACTGTCCCCATGGTGAGATTTATCCAAATGTAAGGCTATAGGACTGTCATATTTCTTATCAGTAATATGTCTCATGTTCTAACAGCCTAGTTTTAAAACGTGTGTTACTGTCCCCCACATAAAATATGTTACAAGGGCATCTAAGAGCATCTCTATACACCAACCTCTTGAATGTACAGACTTCAACATGTTTCCCAGCCTTTCCCCTCAGCAGGAAGTACATTTAATCCCCTACGGGATAAAGTATCACAGTTAATATTAATACACTGAGTCTGCACATAACAATTGTCCTTTTATGAATTTCATCAAACTGAGGAACAGACTTTTGCAAAAACAGTACCTTGGGACCCACTACTGTCCCCATGGTGAGATTTATCCAAATGTAAGGCTATAGGACCATCATATTTCTTATCAGTAATATGTCTCACATGTTCTAACAGCCTAGTTTTAAAACGTGTGTTACTGTCCCCCACATAAAATATGTTACAAGGGCATCTAAGAGCATCTCTATACACCAACCTCTTGAATGTACAGACTTCAACATGTTTCCCAGCCTTTCCCCTCAGCAGGAAGTACAGCACTAAATCATGATAGACCAGTATACCTATCAACCTACTGCTGTATGACATCTGGACAAAGCCTGACATAATTGGTTAACAAAGGCTCAAATACATGTCTATACTTGAATTATTGCTGCTATACACTGAAAAAGTTGCTGGTGTTACAGGGTTTGTTATAACATATATTTTCTGAGGAATATAAAGTCAGAAAAACAAATGGATGATACCATTTACATAATGCAATCACCAGATTATGCTACTGATTTGCCAAAGACAACACCTGTGTGGGGCACAGCCCATACATAACAGGCTAACCTGTGGCCATTATGTGGATGGCCATACAGTTGAGATATATGGAGAGCCAGAACTTTGTCAGACTGAAACCCATGCAGAAGTAGCATGTGCAGACAAACCCTGTTAAACTAGCAGTATTCCAAACATATAACAGCAATACTCACATTCTGCCCCTAAGTCTTGAACCTTTTCCACCATTTAGCTGGCTTCTCTCCACAGGTCTTGTTGTAAGAGGTAGTAGCTCACACAACTCCAGGATGTCTTCCTCACAAGTAAGGGAAAGGGCCAACACTCACATGGAGTACTCATTTATAGGAATGTGTTGCCATGGCATTGGCTTTTGGAAGAACTACACAGCTGTTCTGCATGCAGTTAGCAAGTGGGGAACCCCAATAGGTGCACAGGCCATCACTTAGTCATGAGCATCACCTACAAAAGCCATGCTGCCACCTATTCAAACCAGCTCTATCCCTGTAGTTCACAGAGAGAGAGAGAGAGAGAGAGAGAGAGAGAAATGAAACATAAACTGGAAAATAGAAGAAAGAAAAAAGGCAAGCAGAACATGTAAGCAAATAATTGAATGTAGTACTTGGTCTGTAATAATGGGACATATGATTTGGAGAAATATATGTCCCAACAAGACTTGCTGTACTAATGTCCTGCTAAACAGCTGCTATGGCCATAGCATCTGACCCTGTCTGTAGTGAGAGATATCACAGATATACCTCTCAGCTCTACAGATCTTCACAGAATGTCCACATTTTACCATCATATATTTTTGTCTGTTCCTCCTGAAATCTGTACTTTTCTAGCAAATAACTGAGGATTGAAGTCATCAAGTAATGACAAACACTTGAGTTTAAGACTCTATATCCTTAAGAATATTCACCGTAATGCAAACTGTATCATTCTACAAACTTCCTAAGTTTGTAACAGGAATATATAAAGTCTGTCCCTATTTATCCCCCCATCCTTTTAGGCTTTGTCCAGATGTGAGGCTCTGAGAGGTTGAGAGGTAGGATCACAGCTCAGGAGCCTGGCCCACCCTGGGAAAGGATAGCTCATATATGACAACCGCAGAGGTATCTGTCAAACAGTTGTGACTGTGCCACTACTAGGCCATTTAATGGGATGTTTTCCATATCCATGTTACCTGTGATTATGAGAATGACATGTTTGCCTTGTAAAGCTAAGAGACCTATAGAGGGCATGTGCATAGTAAAGTACTGTTGAGACATGTGTGTTGAACTGCATGTGATATATTGAATTAATAACATTCAAATGTACAGTGTTCTGCCGGACAATAAGCACATTTGTGACTATCTGTAGTCACATACACATATACCTGTGTTATGTCAGCCAAACCATTGGCAGGTCTGTGAGCAATGATATTGCAACATAATAGCCTACTTATGACTGTTGGACATCTTCCATGTTATCACAGTGATGTCAAACCCTACTGTGCAATCAGCATACTAATGTATGGTGCAGCTATATTAATACAGTATCAATTTGACACCCATTTCCATTTATGTGTGCCATTGCCCAGCCATACTATTGTAACAGGTTGAGAAGTATGATTGAGCAGCAAAACTGTAAATACAGTGTGCCATACTAATGTACAACAGAAATGTGTACCAGGTATCCCCTGAGCACATGTATGTATGCATATGTTCAGCTGGAAAGCACAAAACTAATCACATGGGTTTCAAGCATTCAGGTACATAGGTTGTGCATGTTGCAGATGTGTGTAATATTAGTGTCAGTGCACACAACAGACATAAATGTGTACAGCTACTGGTTGTTGCATTGCCTTGACACTGATATGGGTACTAGAGTAGGCATGACTATCAGGTATTAATCAGAGAAGTGTCCACCTGTGTTATGACCCAGTGTCCATGCCTGCCACTACCAGCTATATCAACACCTATATACAGTGAATATCACAAGTGTACACACCTCTGTTGGAATACCAGGTATGTGAGCTGTATGACAATTAGACCACAGAAGATCATTTCATAATGTTTCTCATCTTGAATGTGACCACTAACCTGTACAATTCCATTAAAATGCAATCAAAGGTGTTTCTAGGAAGGTGTGCAACTATTGCCAAGTGAAGATGTGCCATGATGTTAGAGTCCAGACCAAGACGGATGAATGCTGTAACCATCTCAAGAGGTGCATAAACAACATACCAGTTTAAGGGTGTGCACACTCATTCATCTGGGTTATTGTACTGAGTATTATTTTCATGTTTTCACAGACCAGATTGTTATGTTTTCAATTGAATTCTACAGGCTATAGGTTACACTACAGGTGGAAATTGTTATGAAATGAGTTATTGTGGTGTCATGTTCCAATTACACAAATACCAGGCAGTGTAACAGAGGTGTGTACCCTTTATATCCACAGTAGCTATATGGACACAGCAGTACCTGACCCATATATCCAGCCTCCATCAAGGTAGAGTAATCCCCTTTGGTGGACAGCAGCAATATATAAACCACATAATAGGTCACTACATTGGCTGTACAGGAACACATAGGTGCAGGCAACAACTTGGAAGCAAGTCCACCTATATCTGACCAAGTATGTAAGTTCACAGGTGACTTCCTGTAAAGCTGACTATGACTATAAATCTGACATATCCACATCCCCAAGGACAATGGGAACTGTGTCTTTACATATGTTGTAAGTCTCAGAGGAAACAACACAATTCACCTTGTACTGGGGGTAAAGAACACCTCATACACACATATCATGGATATAGGCAGCCTGCATCACACAGGTTAGATGGGAACATTGTCACCCTGTCCACCCCAGTTGTACAGGGAGATATGCACATCAACCACACTCCTCCCCTCAGCAATGATGAGCATGTACATATTGTCTACTGATGCAATAACAGCATATCTCCATGAGACATAATAATATCACTGTCTGCCTCCTACATGAACTCAGTCATGTGCTCACAGCTCCATCACACACCACAGTCAAACACAGACCTGCCACCATCCACACACCATCCACAATGAAGATGGCCAATGTCAACACTCTACACAGAAATGAATGAAGTACAGAGGATTATGTAATCAAGTGTCCAACATTGGGGGGAATAAGATAGCTCAGGGACAGGTGTGTAATGCAAGCTGCTATAGCCATGATAGCTTGGAGGGTTTTGGTGTAGTGTGGATTATAGCAAGTAATATCCACTGTTGATGTGCATTTTGACAACTGTATGAGGTCCTGTGACCTTTTTCATGTTTATGTCTTCCAGGTAACATGCAGTGTGCTTTCCTCCCAGCATTCTCTGTTGGGGAAACTGACATCATCACCCAATATGTGATTGGACATTATGCCCTGTTATTTGGATGGACAGCAGAAGATGTAAGGTAGAAGACACCCTGTGGAACAGTGTGGTCCACAGGGTAAATGATGCTGGCCTGCACAGCAGAACTTATGAGCATGTGCAGCATCAGGCCACCAACCTCATCTGCCATGCCTGTCAATGGGCTGATACTGTAGCGAGGGACCGGCTAGCCACAAGTGGGGGCCCAGCCATCTAGCCCCCCCTGATACCCACCGAAGAGCTCCTCGTCAAACTTGGGACACACACATGCCCAATGCACAAGCCATGATGCTGAGGGATGCATTGTGGAGTTGGGTTGCACACACACACACTGGACGAGGAGCGTGCAGGTAAGGGCCCAGTGGGGATGAATACACTAATGTATCAGACATACATGTATCTGTATTGTATCTACATGCATGTGTCAGGTCTGACTGCAGTTGTGGATAGGGTTTCTAATGCACAGAGGTGGACATCTATGGTGAGGACAGGACATTGTGTATTATTGTGGTTAGCACTGTAGATGTGCAGACATGCTGCATCCATCCTGTACTTAGGCCACATGTGAGTCTGCTGACAATAAGTCCCTCTCACACCTACCTAGGACATTCTGATCTGCTTATGGGACAGCAGCCTGAAGCTGGTGAGTATGACATTATTCTGTTGTTGCCTGGCAATACACCAGGCATGTGAAGTGCATGCAATTTACCATGCACACAACCATTAGTAATAGCTATATTGCTTTATGTAATAGCTATATTGCTTGTTTTGCATGTTCACTTGTGCTGGGGTTAACTATTGCATCACAGTGGTCACAACTGGGGCTTATCTGACATGAATTCAACATTCCTGTAGCATACCTCACAACTTGTCAGTGCCAAGACATCTGGACAGAGGCCAGCAACATGGGCTGGACAAACGTCCTAAGGTAGGGTCATGCATGACTTATTAGTGGTATACAGTGGACATAAATTGTGTACACACCCCTCTTAAGATGCAAGGTGTTCCTGTTACATACTAATTAGGACCACAATATGACATTCCACAACTCTTGCAGCCTTTAATGTGACCCATAACAGGAACAGCTCACTTGTAAAATCAAGCATCTGGACTCATGTATTGCACCTAAACGACTGGCCACCTGTGAGGGCTACACTTCATATCAGCATGCTCTTTCAGTCAGGTATAATACCTCATCCTGCCATATGTGTCAGTACACTCACTGTGGCCTATTTGGCTATAAATCACATGCATGGGCATTGTTAAGGCACACAGACCACTTCTGACCATGTATAGGTTGCAAACATATTAATATTCCAGACACATCTGTACAGAGGACTGTACAATGGTTTAACCTGCTGCATGTGAGGCAGAGGCTGTTACCACACTATATAAAGTAATGGCAGCGGGAGGTGGTCACCAGCCATGTATGGTATACACATCAAAATGGTATAAGCCACGCAAGATATGATCCACACACAAACAGTTGCCAGCATTAGGATTAGAACTCCTGCCTATCTAGGTATTCCTACTATAGTGCGACACAGTTATCATTTCCGCCTCTTCCAAAGGTACTTCTAAGGCGGATGACATCAACAGGACTACTAAACTGGAGTGAAGGGAAGTGTAAAGGGTAGTACACAGGTCAAAAATATATAAGCCAGACAGTACATGATTCACACACACATACTTGCCAATATTGGGATTAGACCTCCTGCCTATCTAGGTATGTCTACTATAGAGTTACACAATTACCACACATGCTACAAAGCTTACAGAACTTGCACATGGTCAAAGCTGCTGATAACTGCACAGCTGTGGTAAAGTATTACAGGTGGCAGACAGTCTGCCTTTTGTTCCACTCGTACATCATGCTAGTTCTTTCTGTCTTGCACTTGAACTAGCATTATGGCTTGGCACTTCGCCAGGTTATTGTATCAAGAAATGTGGCACACCTGGGAGCCATCAGCAGTACTCCTTCATCACAGATGTAGCCCCACTACTTAGTAGTTATGTCCACCCCTCCTGGCATGTTTGAAGGAGAGTTATCTGTGCTTTCACCCATTGACCTGGTGCATTTGTCCATTCTGAGGCACTGTTGCAACTGCCTCATGTACGCAGGCAACTCTCCCCTCTAAACACCAAACACTCATCCCTGTGAGGGTTACCCATATATCACATATGCACTTTCCAGCAAAGACTAGAGTAGCAGGTGAAGAGGATAAGATCAATACCTGCACCACAGCATGTGGAACACGCAGCTCACCATGATACCCACTTTCACAGCCATGGCATACAGTGAAAAGCTATACACCCACCTTCCCAGAGGCATTCAATGGACATTTACCAAACAGCATAGACCGGCAAGACAGACACCCATTCAGACACCACGACATGGCACATGCCAAAGGACACATATTTAACCTACACAGTGTGCCCCTCAACCTAAGCTCCTAAGGTTAACCACCTTGCACAACACAGTGCTCACTATTGAGGCACATACATATCCTGCTCACTAAGTTGAATATGGAGCAGGTAACAGCCAATTATCTACCACATGCCAGCATCCAACACATGACACAGTCAGTCATGGCACTCCACAACAACTACAAGTATCACTCTGTATCCATGTGGGTGTGAATGACTTGGGACACACCTCCTTGGACTACATGACAAGAGACATGATTGAACTCTCTGATTATGTGTACCAGGCAGGTGTGACAGTAGCCCTGGGTAGTGTACCGCTGCCACCCAGAATGATGCTGCAGTACTATCAACAGATGATTGACTGCAACATTGGCTTACATGTTATGTGTCACTCTCAGGGGATCCAGTACCTCCCTGCTTGGGATGACATGATTGACAGAACCCATTGACTTGCCACAGATGTCCTACATCTGTCACCAATGAGTTTCCAGGTACTGGCTAAGTGTCTTGCCACCCCTATGATGCCTTATTAGGCAGTGTTCCTAATGTTATTACCAGCATAACAGCTACACATGTATGCAATCTGAGGGTCATGCTGCTCAACAGTAGACATCTAACTGTCAGGATGCAGTCACTCATAGCATTCATTGGAGTGGAGGACACATGCCTGCTGTAATGGAGAGGTGGTTTACAGCAGCAGACAGCAGACCTGCAGTATCAGGCTAAGACGCATTCCACAGCTGTCAGTCCCCAAATATGGTCCACACCATGCCTCCACAGGTGGTGTTGTCTCCATATTCATTATGGCTAGGAATACCTCCAGACTAGTATCCCATCATAATGCATTGGAGATACTTCTGGTACAACTGCCTTGGGATAATAGTCCAATCCAGACCATAGCCTGCTATGGGTCCACATCTATGTCCCTAGACTGTCAATACACATTCCTCAACACCCTGCCATCTATGATGGTCAAATGCAACACTGACATAGTATGAATCTTCAACTACCCCTCCATCACATGGGGAAAGTAGCCAAGTGCCAGTACAGTGGCCCAACACTTCTGGGATTCATCATTTCCATTGTCCTGCACCAGCTCATACTGACCCCCAGCAGAGGATACAACAACCTTGACCTGTGCTGACTACTTAAATATGGGACTATTGCTCATCCACAAATGTCAATCCCTGCATGGTGAGATTCACTCAGGCTGTAATCAATGTGGAACTCAGCATGTCAACCACACCCACCACAAAGGTAAACACCTTGAAAAACCTCCCAAAGCTGACTTTGCAGCCATGAAAACAGGGGTGGGTGTCTTCACTACCCCCATGGCAATGGGAAATAGCTGCATGACTGTGGAATCATACACAAAGCCACTGTACAAACAGGTACATGAATGCATGATACTAGCCAGAGCCAACAGAACCCAGACACTGTCCTCCAAACACTGGGAGACAATGTGATGGTCCCCTGCCATTACTAGAGTGTGCATCTGAAGGAGGACACTGTTGCAAAGAAAGGTGGTGTCCCATGACTGTTGAACTCCCTTATTAGCCTCAAACACAACTTTGGATCCCTCGTGGAATCCCCTATAGGCACCTTTGATGGCAGACATGCAGCAGACACTGACAAAAGTCAAAACAGCTTTTGATAGTTACATCAACAACCTCCACAGCATTAAACATAAGTGCTGTGAGTTACTGCACAATGTTAATACATATCCTGAGACAACAGATATTGGCCACAGTCTTGGCAACACATCCAGTGGCAGCTTTACCCCTCTCTTCCCCCCATAAGTGAAGTGCTGAGTGAATGTGTTCTCACATGCTGTATCCCATTTCCGTTCTAGGTATCTGTATGTCACCAGGATGTGGCCCTGCAGTAAGACCATGGGGTATGGTAGTGTTGTAACACATCCACCATGTCATAGGCAGAGTACAGTATGTGCACAGAAATCACCGGTCTGTAACACAGTGATTGCATATGCCTCCCAGATTATAGGGCTGAAGATTGTACATAGGTATATATTGATTTACAACATCTGTTGTAGAATTATTACTATTCACACATACCACGCACACACACACGCACACACGCACACACACACACACACACACACACACACACACACACACACACACACACACACATTTGCCAGTACTGAGATCCATAGGTCCATAGGTGTGTACTAGGCTAATAGCCCTGGGGCCTTTACAAGCTTAGCCATAGGATTACCCTGGCATAGTGCCAACAACCTTAGTTCCCAGAGCCTCTGTCGAGTAGAGCCACTGGTGTTATCCCCTGGGTGAATTTTCTGTTTCCCATCCACTAATCAAGATTTATCTTGAAGAGGGTCAGCAAGGTGATCTGCTTGACATGTATGGGAAGTCTGTTCCATAGCATGGGCAGTCTCTGGGTTATGAACCTGTCCCTCCAGCATGTTCTGTTAATTGTTTCATAGGTATGTAGTAGGTGAATGGGCCTGAAGACTCTACAAGGCTATCCCAAGGGAATACCCTGGCATCAGGCCAAATGAAAATAGTCCCCAATGTGGCTCAGGAGTATAGTCACTGGAGTTGTCCCCAGGGGTGGATATTGTATTCCCCATCCACTCTTCCAGATTTCTATTGTGGGTGGCCAGTGATGTGCACTGCTTCACAAGTATGTGATTTATATTCCATAACATGGATAGTGTTTGGGTTGTGCACATGTCCCACATACATGTTCTTTGAAGTGTGGAAGTGTGCTTGAGGTCTCTGGGGCATGTTGTGTCAACAGATTGGTATCTTCAGAAGTAGCATTCCTGACCTTGTTTGGTGAGACCTGGCTATGTAACTGAGGTAGTGATTGCACCTACATAGACATTATGATATGTGGATTCATTGGAGTTATTGCCATCTGTCCATACAGGGCATGTGTATAAGGCCTGGTGTTCCCTTTGTGGGGTACATTTGCAGACTCTACAGTTGTTGCGGGTATCCAGTGGGGAACATGGCAAAAGGGCCACTGTACACATTGATTGGGCTACTGAGAGGATGGAACAGGGTGCCATGTCCTTTTACATGCTGGATAACACACAGTCAGGAGATGTAACACATCACAGTACTTTCTGATGTCAGTGGCACTGTTGTGGACAACAGGCATGTAGTTCACTGCAATCACACCATGGGTACTATCTGTGAGGCAATTTGCAGGAGAACTAGTGATATAGTGGTTGCTGCCTAGCCAAGTGTGTTTGTGTATGATTCGTGGGTGGAGAGTGGCCTCTGAGTATTAGAAGGGTTGCCTATACTGTTAACTAATCCATACTGTCACATAGTCATTGCACATGGTACTAGACATTTAGGGCTGTGGATTGTCTACACCAACCTCTATGGTGTTTGACAACTGTTGGATTTGTAATGTGGACATTGGGACATATACTAGGTCCTCAATATAATAATTTAGCAAAACCCACCCTCCAATGGATCCTGTTATTACACAATCACACCATACCCACACAGGATACTGATGACAGACACACATTTGCAAGTACTGAGTTTCAAACCTCTATCTAGCTATGTATTGCTACTACAGCATTACACATTTATCAGATGTGCCACAGAGCTTACAGGATGGATGTTGTCCCAAGGTACTAATAACATGAGGAACATCACCAGCCCTTGCAAATACTGGCATTGGGTGATGTAGTGGGTGAGAGATTTCGCAAAATATTTTGCCGTGCACACACATTTACCAGGAGTAAGGTTCAAACCTCTATATAACTATGTTTTCAGACCATTATCTTATGCATTTACCACACACAACACTGATCTTACATGGTTTAGGGGTGCCAACAGGTACTTCTAAGGTGAATGATACCTGCAGGACTGCTAAAGTTAGGCTCTGAGAAGTGTACTGGGTGTAAATGGGGCCAAAATCTTTAAGGTATGGACATACATATGTACACAAACACAAACACTTGCCAAGAATGAGATTCAAAACCCTACCTATGCTGGTATTGCTACTACATTGCCCTGCATTTATCACACAGACCACATGGACTATAGGTAGAATGTTGTCCAAACATACCTCTAAGGTGAGTGACATCAGCAGCATTGCTAAAGGAGGGGTAAGGGAAGTGTAGTAAGTGTGAATGACCACAAAATCAAATCTCTACAAAGTCACACAATCTCTCACATCTTCACAGTAGCCAGGATGAGGATTAGAACTCCTACTAAACTAGTTTGCAATACTATAGTATTATATAGCTATCACAAGTGCCACAGAGTTTATATGTTGGAAACCTGTCCAATGGTATCTTTGAATGTGATTTACATCAGCAGCAGTGCTAAAGGAGGGGTACAGGAAGGGTAGTAAGTGTGAATGACCACAGAATTAGGTCTTTCCAAAGACACACACACTCCCTCACACATTTTCACATTTACCAGGACCAGGATAAGAACTACCTAATTAGTTTGCTACACTATATTATAGCTCAGTTATTGCAAGCACCACAGAGCTTACATGTTAGGGAGCTGTCCAACTGTATCTTTGAAGGTGAGTGACATCAGCAGCAGTGCTAAAGGAGGGGTAAAGAAAGTGTAGTAAGTATGAATGACTACAAAATCAGGTCTCTGCAAAGACACACA
Source organism: Protopterus annectens (assembly GCF_019279795.1). Lineage (NCBI taxonomy): Eukaryota > Metazoa > Chordata > Ceratodontiformes > Protopteridae > Protopterus > Protopterus annectens. The sequence continues at coordinate 249,058,399 of NC_056738.1, forward strand.
CACACTCTCTCACACAAACACACACATTTTCATAGTTGCCATGACCAGGATTAGAACTCCTACCTACCTAGTTTGCTATACTACAGTATTACACAGTTATCACGAGCGCCTCGGAGCTTATATTTTGGAGAGCTGTCCAAAGGTATCTTTGAAGGTGAGTGACATCAACAGCAGTGATAAAAGAGAGATAAGGGAAGTGTAGTAAGTGTAAATAACCACAAAAGCAGGTCTCTACAAAGACACACACACTCTCCCACACTTGCCAGGATCAGAATAAGAACTCCTACCTAACTTGTTTGCTACACTATATTATAATGCAGTTATCACAAGCGCCACAGAGCTTATTTGTTGAAGAGGTGTCCAAAGGTATCTTTGAAGGTGAATGACATCAGCAGCAGTGCTGAAGGAGGGGTAAGGGAAGTTTAGTGAGTGTGAATGGCCACACACACACACTCACATGCAACTTTACATCTGATAGGACTGAGATTACAACTGCTACATGGATACTTATTTGTACTATAGTGTTACACAGTTACCACAAGCACCACTGAGACTATAGGTCTGAGATCTAGCCAAAGGAATTTCTACAGTGAATGACATCAGCACATCATGTAATATAGGCAATGTGATGTGCACTGGATGGGAAAAGCCTCATAATGAGATTCTCTCTGTCACTGTCTGCCTTTCTCTTCCCCACATTTCTGTGTGTGTATGTTTGGCATATTATATTATGTTGACCTAAGATATGTGTGAGTATTCCTATCCAATGTGTGTGTGTGAAGTATCAATGGAGTACAATTTGGTGTGTGTGCACAGACAGCTGTGAATAACCGATATCTGTAATCCACTGTGTTGTGAGACAAGGGCCTCATTTCTCTAAGTGTAAGAGCATGCCCAGTATGACCTTCTATACTGAGTATGTGCAGCCATTCCAGGGAGGGTTGGACTCCAGTTCAGGGTTTTGTGTGCTACAGCTACAACTAGCAAACTGTTTCTGCAGGATATCTGTAGATAGGTTGCCAATATGGAGACACAATGGATGTAACATACGGGGGATACTGTAACTATTGCTGTCTGTGCTGCTTGTGTGACATGTTTGGTTCTAGCATAGAGTTTCTGACATATGTACTGTTTTACACTGTGATGTATCATGTCATCAACTACTGACAGTTATCATTTTTGCTCACAGTTATTTACCAGGAAAATACAAGATGAATGAACCTGAGACTAGAATTTTAAGGCATATAGACTACACATTCTAGCACACACCTGCCATTGTGGAGGGGTAGCTACTGACAATAGACTGTGTAAATGGTCCTGCGCCTTGTTAGTATGCTGGCAGGGGATCTCCTCTTTGTGCTTTTTTCAACTTCATGGAATGGCCATATCCTGCTGGGACCATACCCCTCAGCTGTACAGCTATACCCAGGTTATCCAGTGACAGGACTAATATATCTGGTCAGTTTACTTTCACATTGTGGTTTACAAGCAGTTTGTGGCTATTCATTCATGGGTTTGCAGTCAGGGAGCAGTATGGGCGGACATTAGAGTTTCAGACTTCACACACTTCATGACATCCATGCTTCTACACCCCCCCTTGTTATTCTCTCCTCTTCTTAACATTATGTAAGCAATATCTCAGAGATATCCCTATCATTGGGTCTTTATCCCAGTAGTATTTATGGCCTGGTCCACAGTCCTTGCAGTAGGACATGAGGAGGCATGTTACTGCCATTTGTCAACATTTATTTGTTTTCTGTTTACTGTGTTATGTTATTAGTTGGGACCCCCTGACATTCCATACATTGGCACTATGGGTGAGGCATGGCCCTTTGCCAGAGGACTGTAGGCCACTTGAGAGTGCTGCAGGCCATCTGTTACTGCATTTCTATGTGGGATGGTAAGGGTGGGTGCACACCTGCAGACTTTAAACATTTGCAGTGACTGTACTGGTATTTCAGTTACTCTGTTGTCTTCCATTTCATATTGTATTGTGACCTATCATGCAGAAAGGTGGCATATCAGTAGAGTACACATGTTAGATCTTAATGGCATAAATTTCAGTTTCAGACTTCTTACCATTCAAAACTAGAATGCAACTGGCAGACCTGTTGTAGTATGTCTGTGTAGGTGTGGTGGGGGGGGGGGCTGTTCACCATTGCCATCATTTGGGTGCCTTAGCCTGGCCTTTGTTTATGGTCATCTATACCTATCTTGCTGGGTGAGGCTGGTGGTGGGTATGTGACCGTCATTGACATCCATGTGTGTGACATATTGACACCCACAGTTATTTGGGCCATCACATGTACTGCGGTGGGGTTGTCACCTTGTGTAGTGCTGCCTAGTATGTTAACACCAGTATTTGTTATGAATTTCCTGCTGTCCCATATAGCTGTCTGCTGCTATCCCATTCAGCCACCCAATTCCCTTGCATGCTTGCATCCATATCATACATACAAGTATGAGAACATACTACTTCATTCAGTAATTAATAGGAAGAGTGACTTACCTTGCTGCTGGGCCAGTACTGAGGATAGTGGTGGAGAGTTAACTATGTTGGATGCACATAGTACACTCCCTGTACATGGTAAAGCTCAGGTAGTGTCATGTTTGGCATCCCTTTTACTGTATGTGCAAGTAGGAGAGAGGTATTAGTCCCTGAGTCCCCACAGTGTCAGTGCCTGTGCTATGCATTGCCTCTTTGCCAAAGCTTGGCATAATGGGCATGCCTGCTTCTGCCTACAGGGTAGGCTCACAATGTTCCTCCTCCAACTCCCTCTGTGCCTGTGCTGGCCTTGGCAATAGTGGGGGGGGGTTGTGTGGCCCTTGCCCCATGCTGTTCCTGCTGCAGCTGTTTCCACAGGATTATATTGTGTAGCATGGCACATACTATGAACATTTGTGTACATGTAGCTGGAGAGTACTGCAAGTCTCCACCGGATATGTTAAGGCAGCAGAACCTTCACTTGAGCATCCCAAACACATGCTCTATAATGTTCCTAGTTTGTGAGTGTGCCTCATTGTGATGTTCTTGTTCGTGTGTATGTGCATTTCTGATGGGTGTCATCAGCCACAACTCCATTGCATAGCCAGCATCCCCCACTAGATGGCCACATGGGATGTCCCCCCTGGCAAACGGCTGATACAGTTGTGAGCAATGTTAGATGTGGGAGTCGTGATAGCTTCCAGGGCTGCCAGCACACACATTCATGATAATGCCCTGGGCATCACACATGACCTGGCAGTTGATGGAGGGGAAGCCCTTGCAGTTTATGTAGACCCTACCCCCCTCACCGGGAGGTACTTTTATGTGGATGTGCGTGCAGTCTATAGCACCAACTACCTTAGGGTATTCTGCTATATGGTGGAAGAGGCGCATATGTCTGGTCAGCTCCTCACGGATGGTGGGGAAATATATGTGCTCATTGGCATGTTGTGTCATGGCATCCAGGAACTGATGGAGTACCCTGGATGCTGATGCCTGTGAGACCCCCATGATATCCCCATTTGGTCTTTGGAAGGTACCTGTGATAGTATTCTTAAGCCTACACATACCTTGGTATCCACTGGGATGGGTTCCCCTCTATTAGTTTTGTGTGTGAGGCGTGGCCGGAACAGCTCAATGATTTGCTGTAGAATGTCTCTGTCCATCCTATAGCACTCTACTATCTCCAGCTCATGTAGGCCCTGGTAGGTTACCCAGGGTCTGTACACTCTTCTCCTCATCCTCACTGTGGGTCGGTTGTCAGCATTCTCCTCCTCACCACCCTCAGTTTCTAGCACATATTGATGGAGTAAAGCAGCAGCAGCCTCTAACATTTTTAGTTAGTTTTGCCAGTTAAAACTCCCCTGTCTGTGTACACCAGTGGTGTAGAGTTTATGGAAAAAAAACAGTCTGTAGGGTGCTTGCATAGTTTATAGTAGAGTGCTGGGCTGCTGTATGTGTAATTGGCTGATTCTGATAAATTTCACCTGCCAGCTATGCTAGTTCTCCTTGATTGCCTTCCTACTGCTGTTTCCCCTTCCCAGTTCCTCCCTATTTAAGCCCCCAAGGCATGTCGTGCATACCCAGTGCTCAAATGTAAACAGTGCTGCCATTTTCTCTTTTTTTTTTTTTTGTTTAAATCCTGGTGTGTGGCGCACACACCCATTTAGGCTATGTAAATACTGCTCAGGCACATCTGACACACCTCCTTCCTTAGCTGTGCTTAGCTAAGGGCAAACATGGGCCACAGACCTCCAATGAGCTTACAGCAAGCATGACATGCCCCCTTATGAGGCCATTCAGCCCTTACACTTGCACTGTTGTATTGCTGCACCTACACGGTTAGGTACAAGCTGACACTTTGAAGAAATATGTGATTCAGTATAACTTCCCTCATTTGCATACCCCAGTGTGTAGGTCGTTAGTTACTGCACTAACATGGACCCTTTCCCCTTGACAACCAGTGCTCCCTAGTATTTTTTACATTCTGCATGCCATTGACTATAATGGCAAAATGTAGATTTAACTTAAAATGAAGTTTTCCCATTTTTTTATTTTTTTTTTTATTTTTCGGCATGATCCCGTTTGCACGCTGCTGCCCTATGCTTAAACAGCTGATATCGGCCAAAAAAAAGTTTCATTTTCATAATAATTAATCACTTTTCAATGCCAGTTGCCTTATATTTGGCCATTGGCATGTCTAATGTACATAATACATGCTTTTCCATGAGCTGTCATGCCTCCGTTTTGTCAGTTGCAGAAATGTACTCAGTTATTTTCTGAATACATTTCTGCACTGACACTGTTCTGGCATGGAAACCTGGCAGCTTGGTGGATTGCAAAATCACCTCATTTGCTTGGTTTTCACCAGCAAATGAGGTGATTTGCATATTTGCCATTTTTTCCTTGCTAGAACAGTGTAGGGACGCTTGTACATGTGAAAACAGAACTTTCCTGGATCGCTTGGTGGCCATTTTCCATGCAGGAGCTCCTACACTGTTCCTGCATGGAAAATACGGCTTGCTGAATCCCAGGGAATGTGTCTGGATATAGGCAAGCTTCCCTGCATCTCACACCTGACAATATACAAATCTGAGATTGCACAACATTGTGGGTAAGAAAAAACAGTTGCTTCTTCCCAAGGGAACAGTGCTTCCACACATCACTTTCCTCTCAGCTGTATAGCACAAATACTGCCTCAGAACTCCACCAGGCTAATACATAGTGGTAGGGAAACCAGAACTATCTCCCCCTCCTCCAGGTGGGTAAGTTGGCAGTGACTACTTGCACCCATCTTCACTGACCTGTTCCCACAGGCACCCAAGCTGTTAAATGAAGTCTGGTCACCTATGGCATAGTCAAATTCCGATCCCTCTATGCCATAAAGCTATCTAGCCAGCAGCTCTGATTTTTTTTTTTAATAATTATATTCTCTTCAAGTTTTGAGATGCTGTCTTTCTAGATATACTTGACTGTGCATTATGATAGCATACCTAGTGTGCATCACCTGTATTTATTTATTTATTTTTGTAAGTTTAGGTTAGAATATGAAATAAGACTCTGGTAATGCATATAGTATGTTATTAGAAAATTCCCCTGTGCATACTCAGATATGTACATTGTGTATGCATAGCCTGATTTATTGTTATGTTTATGAAATGAGCTGTCATGAACTAAAAAGCCCTGATGAAAATTAAGTATGAAAATAATAAAAATTAAAGAAATAACTGTTTCCCTTGCTATGAAATTTGAAGTCATTACTGTCAACAAAATCATCCTTCAGATTAAAGGAAAAAACTTTGTATAATATGAACTGGAAAAGTAAGACAGATGAATGCTTTTAAAGCAGAAAGTGATTGAATAGAAGAAGACATGGATTTCAATTTGATTGACAGAATGTTACACTGCAGAATGACTGCCTTATTTTGCACTCAGCAAAGGTTCAGTTTTTAACCTTGCCACAGCTCAAAAATGACAGTTTACCTGACAAAAGCATTTAACACATAGATAACACTGTAGCTACTTTCAGCAGATGTTTTTTATTGAGAGAAAATGCATAAGCTTCGAGTGCAATTAATCACAGACACATTTTAAATTGTGCTGGCACCCCTTATGCATCTGATTATTGCATGGATACTGGCATCGAATTTAGTCTTGGTTGACTGTGTCCTTTATATTACATCTCAGGTTTGTAGGATGCTCAACAGCTTGAATGGCTGGATTTGTTTGTGTTCTTGTTTGCAGGATGAGCTATTGTATTTCTTTTTTCACAAGCCTTGGCAGAAACATGTCTTTGAATAGGACTGTATTGTAATACATCTCTTCACTTTCACTTACATGCTTCATATGTTCATAGAAAAGTACTAAGCTAGCTGCCCTTGTGAGCCTAACGAATTTCCCAAACATGAGAATCAAACCCTGTAGTTAGTCCCTGAGGTAAACACCTCAACCATTATGCCAAGCCACATTTTGATTTTGCAATAAAGTTCTCCCATATATTTAATTTTGTCACTTATTTTTGCAATATTTCTGTAAATTCTTTTCATTAAAATTGATTAAAATTAGTTCATGAAAGTAGGTTCCTGAATGTATTCAGTTATTTAAATTAAGTTTATCAGAATGAGTCTTAGGTTCAAAGAGTTAAAGGCTTATGAGTATCAAGGGAATATGGAAATATTAAGTGAAAAGACAACAGAATGATATTGGCTTATTGCCACCCTATCGGATGTATTTTGCATTTTGAATTTTTGGAAATACCAGCCACTGTGAAATGTCAAAGTGACATTTCTAAATTCCTTAGAGGAGGGCTTGTCTACTATTAGAAGAAATGTAGGGTGTTAATTGCACTCAGTGGTTTCCCAGTATGGTAAAGTTATCGAAGCAAGAGGTTTCTAAATATTGCATGTATTCATTTAAATTCCGATGTCTGTACACATCTCTGCTGAAAGTAAAAGACCAGACAACTGAACAGTAAGCAACAGATAATTTCCAGATCTGTAACACACACTTTCAATATTATTTATTTATTTTAATGTGTTACCTGGAATAGTCCAACTGAACCAAACCCTTTTTTCAGCACAGGCCTAGGTTGAAAAGGTCCAACAATACATTAACAGCTCACAAGAATTTGAATAACATTGAGAATAGATAGTATCTGACATACAGAGCATATTGTACAAATCAGATTAGAGTCTTCGACCTTATTTACTTATTAGCATAATTATGTTCAGGAACTGTGTAGTACATTAGATAATTTTGTATCTGACATAGGATAAAGAGATACATAGGCCTCAAATCTCACTAAATAAAAATACACCATACCAAAGACAATTATCCTGTTGTTTACTGTTGTCTAAATTACAGTGAAGGGTGCACCCCTTCCCCTAGGTTTACGGTCCCATATTCTGCATGGATGCATTTGTACCTGCATAAACATCTTCTTCCACCTTGTCTATGTCCCTAGAGTCAGGGTAAAAATGTATTAGGAAGTGGCAAGCTGCTTAATGTTGCAGCACAATTTAACCACAATTCCTACTGTATGCACTAATTCTAAGAACACACAACGTCAGAGAAAATTGAATATCCCATCCCTATGACGTGCTTGTGATCATCAAAGCTTTGTAAGGAACAATAGGAAAAACTGGAAAATTGTCATTTGAGAAGCAATTTGTAAAACAGCAGCACACACACACTGTAGATTATAATATTTTAGCACGCTATACTTCTTTCCCCCCTCTTGCCCAATGAAGCCTCAGGGAATCTTTTTATCTCACTCATGTTCTTGTCATTATCTGGTATATGGGACAGTCTCTCTGGTCTCACTCAAGGATATGACTAAGTCAGCCCATCAAGGTAATCATTAGGGTACATTTCCTTATCAAGAGCTCTGTAATGTTGCTTCCATTTCTTATTACTCTCCTGGTATGGACAGGCTTTGGTAAAAGAAGACTACATGAATTTTTCATAATTTATCTGAAAGTTTGCCTGAAGTCATCATGGCCACTACCCATCTTGTAGCCTTTGAATGGTCACCCATTCATCTAGGGATGTGTCCATGGCCCTGGTCACCCATCCTTTTATGTTTAGTGGTATGGCCATCTTTCAGCTACAGAGGCAAGAGTTATTTCCATTCAGTCTACTGTATATGGGATAATTATCCTTCAGTCTATAGTGGGTAGTCTATAGAGACATCCATTTGCAAAAATGAGTTGTGTTATCTATTCTTCTGCAGATTTTGATTTGCCTAACTGGTTTCAGTATTTCTTTTAATGTCATTAAGGGGGGTAAGTGCAACAATGGACACCACTGTTTGAAATATTTGCACATTCTTTATTTTTGTAACATATTTTATCCTGAATGCATACATACACACACACACAGACACACACACACGCACACACACACACACACACACACACACACACACACACACACACACACACACACACACACACACACACACACGAAAAAACACCCATGGGCTTAGACCAATTTACCTATTAACATGTCTATGAAATGTAGAAGGAAATGAGAAATCCCCCTGAAAACACATACAGGTGCAGAGAGACATCCATCTCCTGGGCACATGGTACCCCAACAGAGAGCCAAGTACTGTGATGCAGCAATGTTAAGTGCTGCACCATTGTTCCAGACAGTAATCTGTCATACATTACTCAAAACATTGAAAGATATGGGGAATTTACAGTGTGGTTATCTTTAAGTTTTTCACTCCTCTCTGTAAATTTGCTATATTGCTACTTGCATAAATACTATCCCTGGGATTCAGCAAGCTCTGCATGGCATGCAGGAATAGTGCAGGAGCTACTGGAGGCAAAATGGCCAACAAGAGATCCAGGAACAAGTTCCTGGGACGTGCACAAGTGCTCCTGCACTATTCCTGCATGGACATAGCTCCTGTATGCAAATTACCCCATTTGCAGGTGAAAACCATGCAAATGAAGTGAATTTGCGATCCAGGAAGCTGGCAGCTGTCCATGCAGGACTAGTGTAATCTGTAGAAGTGTACTTGGTTAGTAACCAAGTACATTTCTGTAAACTACTAAATGGAGCCATGACAGCTCCAAATAAATGGTGTATATAATGTGTAAAGCATACCAATGGCCAAATATATAGCAATTGGCATGGAAAACAGTTACAAAAATAAAAAACAACATATTTTCTGGGGCCAATTTCAGCCATTTAAGCATAAGGCAGTGGCGTGCAAATGGGATTGGCTGGAAAATAATAGAAAAACCCTGAAAAAGCTTTCCCTGCAAAATCACAATTTTGCCATTAAAGTCAATGGCAGGCAGAAGACAACAAGGTGAGTGAATAGTGGTTGCAAAGGGGGAAGGCTCAGTGTCAGTCTTGTAACTAGGCATTAGCAGGCAATCCTATGCAAATGGGAATGATACTGAATCCCAGATTCCCCCTCATGGCTAGCCTGCACCCAACCATGTAGGTGCAGGAAGACCATGGTGCAAGCCTAAGAGCTAGCTGACATCATAGAAGGGTGTGTCAGGCATACTGTAAGCTTATTGGAGCCCTGTGGCTCGGGTTTGCCCTTAGCTTAGCAGAGCTAAGCAAGGGGGTGTATCTGAAGCTGCCTAAGTGGGTGTGCATACCATGCACCATGTTTTAAATGGAAAAAAAAGAGAAGTAAACCAGAAAATAGCAGCTCAGTGCACATCTAAGCACTGGGTTTGCACGGCACAACCCTGGGCTTAAACAGGAAGGCAATGGGAAGGGAAAACAGCAGTAGGAAGATAATCAATGAGAACTAGCATAGCTGGCAGATGAAATGTATCAGCATCAGCCAATTACACAGGCAGCAGCCAAGCCCAGCCCAACACACTACTATAAACTATGCAAACACCTTTCCCTCTGGTATTTCCCACAAACTCTACACCACTGGTGTACACAAGTGGGGAAGTTTTACCAAACAAAAGCAACAAAATTATAGGGGCTGCATTAGCTCTCATAAATCAACATGTGGAAGAGGCTGAGGGTGGTGGGGATGAGAATGCTGATGACCAACCCACAGTGAGGAGAAGGAGAAAAGTGTACAGACCCAGGGTTTCCTACCAGGGGGCTACATGAGCTGGAGATAGTGGAGCACTATAGGGTGGATAGAGACCTCCTACAGCAAATTGTTGAGCTGTGCTGATCACGCCTCACACACAGAACCAACAGATGGGAACCCATCCCAGTGGATACCAAGGTATGTATAGGCCTAAGAATACTAGCCACAGGTACCTTCCAAAGGCCAACTGGGGATATCATGGGGATCTCACAGACATCAGCATCCAGGGTACTCCACCAGTTCCTGGATGCCATGCCGGTGAGCACGTATATTTTCACAACAGCTGTAAAGCATTGACCAGCAATATGCGTCTCTTCCACCAAATAGCAGAATACCCTGAGGTAGTGGGTGCTATAAACTGCATGCACATACACATCAAAGCACCACCCGGTGAGCGGAATAAGGTCTATATCAACCAGAAGGGCTTCCCCTTCATCAACTGCCAGGTCATTATATTGAATGCTTGTGCTGGCTGCCCTGGAAGCTATCACGACTCCCACATCTGGCATATGATGCAGCTGTAACAGAGATTTGCCAATGGGGACATCCCTTATGGCCACCTAGTGGGAGATGCTGGTTACGCAGGGGAGCCCTGGCTGATGACACCCATCAGAAATGCACACACACCCAAACAAGAACTCCATAATGAGGCACATGCACAGACCAGAATCATAACAGAGCGTGTGTTTGGGATGCTCAAGTCACTGTTCCAGTGCCTGGACATATCCGGTGGAGCCTTGCTGTACTCACCAGCTACATGTACCCCAATTGTCATCGTATGTGCCATGATACACAATATGATCCCATGGAAACAGCTGCAGCAGGAACAGCATGGGGCAGGGCCACACAGCTCCCCACCATTGCCAAGACCTGCACAGGCATAGAGTGACTTGGAGGAGGAACAACCTGAGCCTTCCCCAGTAGGCAGAAGGAGGCATGCCCAGTATGCCTAGGCCTTGGCAAAGAGGCAAGGAATAGCACATGCACTGACATGGTAGGAATCCAGTGAATTACTCCTCTCTCTGACTCGCACATACAGTAAAAGGGATGCCAAACATGACACTACCTGTGCTTAACCATGTATAGGGAGTGTACTATGTGCATCCGACATAGTCAGCCCTCCAGACCCATCCTTAGTACTGGCACAGACACAAGATAAGTCATTCTCCCTATCAATTGCTGAATGGAGTAGTATGTATTGTTACTTGTATCTATGGTATGGACGTGAGCATGCAAGGGCATCGGGTGGCTGAATGGGATGCCAGCAGATAGTAGACACCTATAGTGGCAGCATGAAATCTGTAACAAATACTGGTGTTACCATAGTAGCCAGTACTAGACAAGGTGACAAAACCCACTGCAGGAAATGTAGTGGGCCAAATGTGTGTCCATAGGACACACACATGCCAGTCAGGAAGGCTCACATACCCAACAACAGTCTCAGCCAGCAGGACAGGCATAGATAAACACAAAGAAAGGCTGTGCTAAGGCCTCTGATAGATAGCTATGGAGAACCACCCCCATCCAGACCTACACAGACAGACTGCAACAGGTCAGACAGTGGGATGTTAGTTCTAAAGGGTAAGATGTCTGAAACTGAAATGTAGGTCAATAAAACCTAAGAACTGTAGTACACTGATATGTCTCTAGTCTGCATGATAGATCAGAATACAGAATGAAAATGAGTACCTGAAATACCAGTACAGTCATAGCATATGTGTACAGTTGTCAGGTGTGCCCCCCCTCCCCCTCCTCACAATCCTATGTAGAAATGCAGTAAGATGTATGTGTAGGTATAATAACAGTGGAGCACAGATTACATGAGCCGGCCAAAGGGATAGAGTGTAGCACATGTACAATATGCAGGGGTGCGTGTGTTAGGTTGGTGTGTGTTGTATATTGTGTGAGAGTGGTCAGCATGTAGGCATGGTGAGGTTTGTCCTGGTGGCCACTGGCCAGTACTGCCGATGACAGGACCAAGTTCTCGCAATTGCAGTGCCAAACACAATGCATCCCAGCAAAACACATTCAAGCAGTAAGCCATAGTAATTGTTTGGATGTAATATCTGTCACCATCTGAAAGATGGACATGGCATGAATGCAGGGCCCCTGACATACAAACAGTACACAGGTGGAAGTTCTCCAAACAGTGTATAATATGTTACTGTCAAATGGACACACCTTTGGAACTGTACATACAGGTTAGCAGCACATTAGTTGGGTTTGTAGTATGGAATACCGATGCCATCTGGCCAAACACTGGCAGACCACAAAGGTCACAGGTATGAAGTATTGAGAATCTGCTGATGTCCCGGCACAAGCCAGAATAAGTGGAATGCCCCACATATACCCATGAGTCAGATGCAAGTAGCGTCCATAGCACACATGCACCCAGCTCACCCCACCATCACTCACAGGTACCTCACAGGTGTTATCCCTGCTGTTCGGAATGAGTACAATATGACCCCCACCTCTGTATGGGAATAGCCATAGAATGCAGCATGCTGAAGAGGTGTCCCATGCAGGTGTGTCCCTAGCTGTAAGCAGCACCCTGCCAGCATACACACCACTGGATCAATAATGATAGAAACTATTGACATTAACACCTTGCACAACTACCCTGTCATCCCAGGGGAATATAGTGGCTTGCAGGCTGGGACTGTAGGAGTGACACAATGCAATGGCCTGCTATAGTTGGCCTGCATCACTACCAAATGCCCTACAGTCCTCTTCCAAAGGCCTGTGTCTCACCCGTACTGCCAGTGTATGTTATGTCATGGACACTCAAATAACAACATAACACAGTCCACAGAACCCAAATGCAAGCCCATGTCAACAAATCCTAGTAACATGTCCACCATGTCCTACTCCATGAACTGTGGGCCAACACCAAATTACTGCTGGAATGAAGTGATAACTATAGGGAACTTATCAGATAATGTTTGCATAATGTTTGAAAGAGGATAGAATAATAGAGGGGGTGTAGGAGCATGGACGCCATGGACTGTGTGAAGTCTGAAACTCCTGCCTGCAAACACAGGAATGGGTGGCTACAAACCTGCTTGTAAACCGAAGAGGTAATGTCCAGAAATATGACCCCTGCCTCTCAGTAACCTATGTGAATCTGTACAGCTGTGAGGTATGGCCAGAGCAGGATATAGCCATACTGTCATGTCAATGGATGTATAAGCACGGGATCCTCAGCCACCACTGTACCAAGGTGCTGAACCATTTACACAGACCCATCAGCAAATGTCTGCAGCTTCCCCTCCAGTATGGCATGATTGTGCAAGAATATGTAGGCTGCAGACCACAATACTGGACACATCTGCATTCACCGTGTTCCCCAGGAAAGTACTGCAAGCAAATATGTATACCTGACAATAGTTGATGACATAAAACATCACAGTGTAAAACAGTACATATGTCTGAATACCTCTGCTAACACCAAAGCCATGTAGCAGAAGCAGCGCAGACACAATTACCTACAGTAACCCACTATCCTTTGCCCATTTTGAGCCTATATTGTCAACTGGTCTACAGACATCCCACAGAAACAGGTTGCTAGCTGTAGGTGTAGAACACAAAAGCCTACATTGGAGTACAACCTACCTGGAAAGGATACAATACAGAAGGTCATACTGGGCATGCTCCCACACTTAGAAAAATGAAGCCAATGTCTGACAACAAAATACTGAAAGGTCATACTGGGCATGCTCCCACACTTATAAAAATGAAGCCCATGTCTGGCAACAACAACAACAGTGGACTATACATATCTGACAGTCACAGATGTTTGTGTACACACTCCACATTGCACACCAGTCATGCTTTGTACACACATTGGAAAGGAATACACACATATATCCAAGGAAAACACACTATAATAAGCCAAAATTACACACACATAAATGTGTGGAGGAGAGTGACAGACAGTGACAAAGAGACTCCTATCATGAGGCCTGTCCCACGCAGCACACATCCAGTTGGCTAAAACCACATGATGTGCAAATGTCAATCACTGTAGACATTTGTCTGTGGTATGCCTCAGCACTATAGTGTCTGTGGTGCTTGTGATAGCTGTGTAACATGACTGTACAAGTCAGTATTCATCTAGCAGTTATATACAGGTACCTGTGAAATATAAACATGTGTGTGCCTGAGTGTTGTGTGTCTGCTTCCAGATGAATGGTTTATGGCCCATGCACACATACTGCACTCCCTATTGCCCTACTATGGCAAGCCTGCTGATGTCATTCACTTTGCAATACACCTTTGGGGAAAAAGCAGCCCTATAAGCTCTCTGGTGCATGCTATAACTGTGTAATGCTGGAGTGTGATGTATTAGTTAGGTTAGGGTTCTATTCACAGACATGGTAACTGTAGCACTTTATGTGTGTTTGTCTGTGTGGATATAAATGCTTTTGAGGCCATTCACACTCACTACAATATCCATTACCATACTTTAACAAGCCTGCTGATATCATTCACTTTGAAATACACCTTTGGGGAAAGAGTAGTCCAGTAAGCTCCATGGCACATGCTATAACTGCATAATGCTGTAGTGTGCTGTACTAGTTAGGTAGGACTTCTATTCTCAGACATGGCAACTGTAAAACTTTGTGTGTTTGTCTGTGTAGGGATCAATTCTTTTGAGGCCATTCACACTCACAACAATTTCCATTGCTCTACTTTGGCAGGGCTGCTGATGTCATTCACTTTGAAATGCACCTTTGGGGAAGGAGTAGCTCAGTAAGGTCTGTGGCGTGAGCTATAATTGCGTAATGCTGTAGTGTGATGTGCTATTCAGGTAGGAGTTTTAATCCAAGACATGACAGCTGTGAAACGCTGTGTGTGTGTGTGTGTGTGTGTGTGTGTGTGTGTGTGTGTGTGTGTGTGTGTGTGTGTGTGTGTGTGTAGGGATCAATGCTTTTGTAGCCATTCACAGTCACTAGGCACTCCTAAAAATAGAGAACATCAATATCTGTGCAGTAACAGAGGCCTAATCCAAGGCTCCAGAGAGCACCCCTGCAATACCAGGTACAGCTCTTACCACACCTGTCGGCTACCAAACCAGGACCAAAACACTGAAGGTGGAGGAGTGCCCATATTTACCAAGGATATTCACACCACCAGGCTACTTGCCCAACAGAATGTGTCTGAAATACTCCCAGTGCAACTAACACTAGGTAAGACTGCAAACCAAATTGTATAGCTTGCTACAGATCCCCACCATGCCCCAAGATTCCCACTTCACCATTCTAAACATACTGGAACATATTATCATACAACCAAACACCCTAATACTGGGTGACTTACACTACCCTGTCATTGACTGGGAAAACTACTTGTGTACCAGCGAATGTGACCAATGGTTCTTGAAAGTCATAATTCCCAATTCCCTGGATCAAGTAATTCATCAGTCCCACCAGGGGCTCCAATATCCTAGACCTGGTCATTACCAACATGGGAAATCAATGCTCCACACCTATGGTCACCCCCCCCCATCAGTGGTCAGGTCTGCCCATAAGCTAATCACCCTTAACATCCACATCCCTCCCCCACACCCCAGTAAGGAAACCTCCCTGACACACATCTCCAAAGCCAATGTCATGCTACACATGTCAGACATGACTAAAATCATGACGCCATGCAGATGGGGACTGAAAGGATGACTGCTGAATCCTACACTAAGGCACTGTATGAGCACATCCACTCATGCACGAATTGTGCCATCCCATATAGAACCAAGACGTTCCCCACCAAGAAAAGGAAGCTAATGTGGTGGCCCCCTGCCATAAACAAACTGTACAACAAAAGGAAGACACTGTTGCAGAAATGAGGGAATTTTCAGTATGCAAAATACTCCCTTATCAGCCTCAGTAAGAAACTGAGATCCCTCATAAAATCCTCCATAGCTAGTTATGAATATAATACAGCCAAAGATGCCAAAGACAACTGCAAGCCATTCCATAGCTATGTCAGGAATCTAAATGGCAATGCTCAGATCTGCTCTAAGCTACAACAGGATGGCATTAAATATACTACTCCCAAGGATATTGCCAATATCCTAGCAGATCGATTCAGTGCCAACTGCACCCACCTCCCACCCCCTAAAGGGCCCATCTCAATACTGAAAGATTGCCAGATTCCAGTAATAATGGCCACACAGGGAAAAAAGACAGTCTCCAGAGCTAAGAAAACAGCATCCATGGGACCGGACAACATCCCAGGTTGTATACTACATGAACTACAAAATGAACTAGCACCTCACCTATGTGCCATGTCTAATCATAGCCACACCTTAGGCTTCATACCCACTGCATGACCCACAGTTACAGTTATCCTAGTCTACAAGGGGGGATCCACTTTGGATCCTGGGAACTACAGCCCCAACAGTATGATGTGCCTGATCTGCAAGTCCATGGAATGTATTATCATGAAACTTATAAACAAAGACAAAGGCAACCTGCAAACACTGGACCCCTCCCAGGTTGGGTTTGTGAAGGGCCGATCATGTCTCCTGAATCTAATTGACATCTTTGAATCAGTCTCCAGAGATGTGGATGAGGGTAAGGCAGTTCACACAGCCTATCTGAACCTTGCCAAGGCCTTCGACACCATCCCCCCATCTGGAATCATAGATAAACGTACCAAGCTGGCCATTAATCCCTATGGCACCCGGTGGGTTGCCAACTGCTGTACTGACAGAACCCACACTGCAAAAGTAGGTGACTCCAAATCCAGCCCCAGACAAGTGACCGTTGGAATACCTCAGGGGTCAGTCCTGGGACCGCTCTTGTTTGGCATCTACTGCTGTGAAGTACAGGCCAACACTAAGGGACTCTGGCTAACAAAGGTCACAGATGACTGCAGGCTGGGAGCCAATATTGAATCCTCACATGATGTGGATATTCTACAGAAGGGCCTTACAGAAAGAGATGCTTGGTGCCTGAGCCATAGCCTCAAGCTCAATGCCAAGAAATGTTTAGTTATCCCATTTGGGAAGGAACATGTACCTGTGAAGTAAAACATAGGTGGCAGTACACTAAATACCTAAAGTGTGATAAGAGACTTAGGGACACAGGTGGACATTAGTCTCACCTTTGATAACCACATCAGCACAACAGTCAGGCAATCCACCTATGTGCCACACCTCATCAATAAGGGCTTTACATCCAGGAAAAAGGAGGCCATTGTCCCACTGTAGTCATCTCTCAGTAGACCCAGTACTGACTACAATGCCCCATTTGGTATGTACCTCACAAGACATTTGCAACAACTAGAAAGGCTGCAGACATACCTCACTAATAGAATCACAGGCTAAACCAGATGCCCTATGCTGACCATCTGAAAATCATCCAGCTATACCCTGTCATATATCATATACTCAGAGGCGATCTCTGCTTAACATACAATGTCATGTCAAGCCCAGAGCTGTTGGACATGCTACACTTAAGGAAATCCAAATCCCTCACAGCCACATGCTCCAGGGATCCAAACCTTGTCATCACAATGAATAAAACATGCTGGAGGGATGTGTTCCTGACTCAGAGGCTCCCCAGATTCTAGAATAGACTGCTCATACATGTCAAGCAGAGTGCCTCTTTGTCCCTCTTCAAAAGGAACCTTGACGATTGGATGAGAGGTAGGAAATTGACCCCGGGGATCATGTCAGTTACCCTGCTAGACAGCGGTCCAGGGAAGTAAATATTGTGGGAAGACATAGCCAGGGAATTGTCATGACTAGGCATGTACATGCCCTAGGGCCAATAACCTAATACCAACCTATTAACCTATGACCTACACTTTCCATTGCCCAACCTTAGCAAACCTGCTGATGTCATTCCCTTTTAAATACAACTTTGGGGAAGGAGTAGCCCAGTAAGCTCCATGAAATGTGCTATGACTGTGTGTGATGTACTAATTAGGTAGGAGTTCTAATCCCAGACACGGCAACTATAAAACTGTTTGTTTGTCTGTGTAGGGATCAATGCTTTTGAGACCATTCACAGTCACTACAACTTCCATTGCCCTACTTTGGCAAGCCTACTGATGTTATTCACTTTGAAATACACCTTTGGGGAAGAAGTAGCACAGTAAGCTCAGTGGCATGTGCTATAAATGTGTAATGCTGTCGTGTGATGGACTAGTTTGGTAGGTGTTCTAATCCCAGACATAACAACTATAAAACTTTGTGTGTGCTTGTTTGTCTGTGTAGAGATTGATGCTTTTGAGGCCATTCACAGTCACTACAACTTCCATTGCCCTACTTTTGCAAGCCTGCTGATGTCATTCACTTTGAAATACACCTTTGGGGAAGGTGTAGCACAGCAAGCTCTGTGGCACATGCTATTACTGAGTAATGCTGTAGTGTGATGTACTAGTTAGATAGGAGTTCTAATCCCAGACACGACAACTGCAAAACTGTGTGGATGTGTTTGTTTGTCTGTGTATGATCAATGCTTTTGAGGCCATTCACAGTCACTGCAACTTCCATTGCCCTACTTTGGCAAGCCTGCTGATGTCATTCACTTTGAAATACACCTTTGGGAAAAAAAAGTATACCAGTATGCTCCATGGCATGTGCTATTACAGTGTGATGTACTAAATAGGAGTTCTAATCCCAGACATGGCAATTGTAAAACCTTGTATGCGTGTTTGTCTTTGCAGGGATCAATGCTTTTGAAGTCATTCACAGTCACTACAACTTCCATTGCCTACTTTGGCAAGCCTTCTGATGTCATTTTCTTTGAAATACACCTTTAGGGAAAGAGTAGCCCAATAAGCTCCATGACGCATGCTATAACTGTGTGTGATGTACTAATTAGGTAGGAGTTCTAATCCCAGATAATGGCAACTGTAAAACTTTGTGTGTGTTTGTTTGTCTGTGTAGGGCTCAATGCTTTTGAGAACATTCACAGTCACTACAATTTCTATTGCCCTACTTTGGCAAGCCTGCTAATGTCATTCACTTTGAAATACACCTTTGGGGAAAGAGTAGCCCAGTAAGCTCCCTGGCACATGCTATAACTGCGTAATGCTGTAGTGTGATATATTAGTTATGTAGGAGTTCTAATCCCAGACATGACGACTGTGAGACTTGGTGTGTGTGTCATTAGTATCCTGTGTGAGCGTGTAATAACAGGACTCATTGTGGAGCGTGCTTTGCAAATTTCTTATATGGCGAGCCTATTATATGTCACAATATCCACCTCACAAGGATAACAGATGTCAAACAGCAGGGAGGCTGAGGTAGACAATCCATACCCCTACATGTGACATCATGGCTTGGGGAACAATATAGGCCACCCTTGTATTACCCAAAGAACACTTTCCACCCATGTCTCATACACAAAGACACTTAGCTAGGCAACAACCACTATGTTGGTAGTTCCCTGCATATTGTCCACAAATAGTAACCATGGTGTGATTGCAGTGGACTACAGAGGATATGGCACCCTGTCCCATCCCTACAATAGGCAAATCATTGCATACAGTGCTCCTTCACTATGCTCCCCACTGGACACCTACAACAACTGTAGAGTCAGCAAATGTAACCCACAAAGGACATACCATGACTTATATCCATGCCCTGTATGGACAGATGCCACTGATACCAGTGAATACCTGTATCATGCAGTCAATGTAGGTGCAGGGTCAATCTAGTTTCCATTGCCAGTTCTCACCACATGAGGTCAGGAATGGCACATATGATGATAACAATCTGTCTACACAACATGCCCCAGACACTCCAGGTACACTTCCACATGTCATAGAACATCATGTGGGAAGTGTGCACATCCCAGACACCATCCATGTTATGGAATATAGAACACATACATGGCAAGCATTGCACAGCACTGGCCACCCACAATAGTAACCTAGATGAGTGGATGGTGAATACAATACCCACCTGTGAGGGCCAATCCAGACACTACACCCTTGAGCCACACTGCAGACCATTGGCATGTGGCCTGATGCCAAGGTATAACCTTTACCTAGCCTTGTACAGCCTTCTGGCACAGTCAACCACTGCACACCTGTGAATCAATGCGCCCATGCATGTCAGTACTGGCAAACCTGTGTCTGTGTGTGTGTGTGTGTGTGTGTGTGTGTGTATGTGGAGTATAATGATTTGGATGCCATTCACACTCACTACATCTCCCATTGGCCTACTGAAGCATTCCTTCTGATGTCAGACATCTTGACCATATATCTGCCTGATAACCTCTGTGGTGCATGGGATACCTGCATATTACTGTAGTTGGCAAACTAATTAGTTAGGAAGTCTAATCCTGACCCTGCCAACTGTGATAATGTGTCTGAGTCCCTGAGAGAGTGTGGCTGTGTCATCTTTGACACCTGTTCTTGTGGACAGGCACATGTACTACACCTACCTTATACCTCCTTTATCACTGTTGCTGATGTCACTCACCGTCAAATATAGCTTTGGACAACTCCCCAACATGTAAGCCCTGTGGCGCATGCAATAACTGCATAGACATGTAATAGTAATACATAGTCAGGTAGGGGTTTGAAACCCCGTACTGGTACGTGTGTGACACAAACATGTTTAGCTTTTACTCTCCTATCCCCTCCCTGTCTTACTTTGCCTTTGTCTCTCTCACTCCCAGTCTGGTGGATGTGGAGACGTACACCTGCTTTGCTTAGGCAGCAGTGTGTGTTTTGTAAGTAGCTGATTGCATGTGGAACAGCTGTGGTAACATTCCCATAGCCAATTGCATGGAAACACACTCCTATAACTAGGAATATCATGTGGGTGTTTTCCCTTTTCACTCACTGTGAGCAGGACTTCATGTTGATGTTTGGCAAACAGCATCACAGATGGTAGTGGGATATATCTCTAACAACATACACTGTGGAGACAGGCCAACAAACAGGAGGGGGATGTTCCAAACATGACTACAGAATGTATGTTTTGCTCTTCTGCATTTGGAGTAATGTTGGTTTAACAGGGTTTGTGTGGATATGGCTGGTCTACATGATTTAATACCTGTCATGACAATGTTATGTGTTTGAGGAAACTCCCACCTGTAAAGTTATCTGTAGACTGGCCAGTGTTTGGAGTCTTATGTGTCTTGTGTTACTCACAGATTACCTATCTTAGAACTGCAGAAGCATAGTCGAAGG
>NC_056738.1:249084619-249089619 GCF_019279795.1 Protopterus annectens
CACCTACAACACAAACGGATAATATTATGGAGACCACGATCACTCAGTGTTAATAACAGCTATAATGCATCGTGGCTGGACAGCAACACTTCCTGACATGTAAACATTAAACTTTACTGCTGACAACATGTTGCACAGCAGTACATTGGTACACTGTAGTACAGTCACCATCTGCATCAGAACCATATTAGCCTGTCCCTGCATTGATGTTATGGATGACAGGGATGTGGCACAGGTATCATCATATGCACAGGGTGTGTTGTTGTTTTGCCAGAGACCTAGGCTGAGCCATACTTTTGACACCATGTGTGTGAATGAGGGGTTTTAATTATTGATATGGCCATGGTGATGTGGTGTGTGTAGATATGGGGTTGCCCTAGCTGTGTTTGTATTGTGTATGAGTATGCATGCACACAGTTATGCCATGTAGCTGCCCTATACAGGTGTTTTTTGGACAGCTGCAGACCATACCTGGCAGGGTGTGCAGTTCACTGCCTCCAGCCATGGACACGAGAACTGTGCCTGCCAGGGGTACCACGAGCATGTCCAGGTACAAGCCATGACATGGTACTCTCCCCTGATGATGACATATGTCCACTGGAACCAGGTCCCTCCTGGGACTGGCCAGGGCCACGTGCACATGGCCTGCTGTAGTGTGGTGTGGACAGCACCCTCCCTGCAGTGCTGGTACTGCCACTATGGGAGTGACTTGGAGTCCTTGCATGTCCACATCAACCTCCAGCTGTTGGTGTTTCTGGCCTATGTCCAAGTGGCCATCCACTACTCCCACCACATGCTCTAGCATGGACAATCCATGGTCGATGAGTCCCAATATCTCACCCCACTGTCTATCCATGACCTCTGTATAATAATGGAGGGCACCTGCAAGATCACAGATGTTGTCAGTTACAGCTGAAAGAGTAGCATTCTGCAGCCCCAGACCCTGTCTGGTGTACTGTTCCATACTTGCCTGCACCTCCATGACAGCCTGAAACATTCATCTGGGCGTATTAGATGTGGCAATTCTGCCAGGGCCACAATGACCAGCAGCCTTCCAATGGTCACCCCTGTATATTTGCCTATGTGGTACCCTGCCAGACATCTGGCTATGGCTGCTGTGTCCAGACACTTGTGCCATAGATACCACACTGTCCTGTGCACTGCCACCAACCTCCAATTGTCCCGTTGCTAAGGCCACTGGTGATGGGGTATCTATAGGCACTGTGACTGTGTGCGGGGATGGGGTTGATAACAGGGGGATGTCAAACAATGGTGCAGTTTCAGCCTCTGACAACCCCGCCTGTGCCTCAACAAACCTATCATCATCTTCAGTGCCTGTATGGACACCAACATCAGATTGCCTGCAGGAGGGATCCTGACCCCCTTCGCCACCTGTGAGCGGAAAACAAGAAACGCACTTTAAGACCTGTACATCATTGCTTAACAGTACACACACACACACACACATACACACACACACACACACACACACACACACACACACACACACACACATCCTGACATTCCACCATAATACTTACCTGTCCCTGAGTTTACAGACTGTCACAAGTTTATTCTCTTAGGTTCCCGATCCTGCATCAGACTTGGAAACTTACACTCATTAATACCAATCATTAATGTATCATTCTTCTAATTGCCTAGACAACTGATCACAAAACATGACCTGTTACTCCATTACCTCTTTGACTTGATTGGAGTCAGTTGTACAAAGACTCACTTTTGCCATCCAGTGTTTACCCTAGGTTTGTCCAGACATCGTGAGCATGGCCCCCATATGTTAGCGGCTACTACTGTCACTCAATAATGCCACGCACTGGAGTGTCATATGTAACTATTGCTCAGTAAATGCAAGATCTGTTACTCTATTAACTTATTATGTGAACTACAGTAATATTTGGAAACACTCACTGGTGTTGTCTAGTAATGCCCCAATGCATCTGTCACGCTGCATACGTGGATATTATTTCACCTTTCTGCTGATTGCTTTTATAACAGTACACCTGGTGTCTAGTTTACCTCCCAATGCATGTTCCATGCTACAGACCTTATTATACTATTAGCTGTCCTGAGATTACATGTCAGACAAGTATTCCTGGTGTCTCATGTGTCTGTCCATGTCCATGTACTACACGATTTCAAAAGGAAGTCAAGAGGTATGAACAACCCCACAATCCCACATGTGCATACATGGACACACACACACACACACACACACACACACACACACACACACACACACACACACACACACACACACACACACATACACACACATCCTACATACATCAACCCCCCCTCCACTATACCAGATTGCACTTAAGACAAAATAACCCCCACACACACACACACACACACACACACACACACACACACACACACACACTTACAGTTTAGGTTGCACTAAGATATTACACACAGACCTCCCATTACCCATCTGACAACATGCATGACATATGGTACTCAACAGCATGCAGTGCAGCTATAGTCAATCCTTGCTAGCAGCATTATACATGTGTGTGATGCACGGGCTTTGTTAGTAGGTGATGCCCCTTCCCCTGGAACACACTGCGCCCATGTACACAGTATTGCTGTGCACCTGTTCGGCACCCTGGCATGTACTGTGCCATACCTCACATGTGTACATACCATTGCTGAATGTGTATTACTGTGTCAGTTATGTCTGCTCTGCTGCTCATAGCCCCTTTGTGTTTGTTGGACACATACCTGGGATGATATGTGGACAGATGTCATTTGTGAATGCCTGATGTCTAATTTACAGATCTCATCATCAGCGGTGCATGTATGGCCAATACGATACAATTACACTAACAACCTTCAAACCTTACCATGGCTATGGGGAGTGTACACACCCTTATTGATATGATGCCCTCTTCCTTGATATGCCATGGGACCACATTACTGCATATGTTAACATTACATGAACCTGATATGTGACATATGACCTGTGCAATCAGATGCAGTGTCAAACAAATGTGTTAGTTGTGCAGATGCTGACTGAGATGCATACACTTTGTGGGTGCATATGTGTGCACGCCCTTATCATGATGGTGTGTTGCACCCACTGTTATATGTTCTACAGCAGTCACTATTCCTGGCAGGGGTATACTAGCATGCACCATCTGCATTTGCCAGTATTTGGTCAATCTGCTCTACACATGTCCCCCAACTCTGCATGATTGCAAGGTCTACTCATGTGCACATCCCTTGGAGTTCACACACTGCTGTCACTATTGCTGTGGAGTGAGGGTTATGTCTGCCACAGTTCCTGACCCTGATTGTGTGCAGATACAGCCATTCGTAGCATCCTTTGGATCCCTGCTGCAGTGCACTGTTGTGTCATGATGACACCCACCCTCAGCCTTTTTGCAGATGCTTGACAACTATGGCCTACACATGTGTGTCATTTTGCAGTGTCCGAAACACTGAACACCATGTGTACCAGCCTATTCCTACCTAATAAATGGCAAACATACAGGTGCAAACTGGCACCGGCAAGGTACAGATGGGGATTGTGGGCCTGAGGTGGGGTGAGGTGTTGGTCGTGCAGCACATGTATCTTACTTGATACTGTCTGTAGGTTTCCAATGTGGTCTTGGTACACCAGTACACATTGCAATGCATGCCTTTTGGGGACATTTTCTGTTATGCATACACTACTTGTGGAGAGGTCTGGCTGATGTTTCCTGTGTTACAACTGTCCCATCTGATTACTGTAACCCATGGGCCACACGTATGCAGAGTCCAGGCAATTGCTGACATGAGTATTGCATAGTTAGTACTTGCTAGACATTCCTGCAACTCCCTCAGTGTTGTGGCATGTTACTAGGCAGCCTGAATGACTGGTTTGCTCCATGTGACATCATCTGTCTTGGATGGCCATCTGCTTATTTTCTACATTAATCCTGTCCCATACATCCTCGCCACATACATGACTGTCTACACTGTTCACCATGGTATATGGAATGGTGAGGTATGGCTATATGTCCAACTCCTGGGTGCTGCCTGTTGGGTATGGGGTCCACGCCATGGCATGTAAGATGTGTGCAAGCCATGGCTGCCTCTGTTGCAGGTAAGTGGGCACATTTGATGGCCAAATGTCTTGTACAGCAGATCATTTCTTGGTGTGACACTGGGGACGTGCACTTGCTGGAAGGTGCATTCTCATGAAGAATGCATGCTGTCAGTACTTCAAAAGCTGCTTCCACTATATTTTATCTGGAGTGTGTGTGCACACATATGCTTCCAGTGTTTGTGAAGGTATGTATTCCCCATATTTGCTGTCCTAAATTATGATTCCATACTACACACTTATTGCTCATGTTAGGACCACATTGCAGGTTGTAAGGGTTGTGGACTGCAGTATTGTGATATGCTATAGTGTAGATTTGTAACAGTTGCCATTGTAATACTGGTATATACATTGTTGTAGAACTGTATAAGGGTGATGTTTCACACATGTCCATACCTTAGGCCATTTGTCACACCATTATGTTCATCTCTGTTCACACATTTTGCAATGACATGATGTTAGTTATATTGCAGGAGTCTGACATACCCTTCAGATACACCATCATGGTGACCCCTGTGATGCAATGTAGTTAACAGCAACAATATGTGAACATGTACAGCATGCATTATGGGTAGGTGTGTTAAATGGGTGCATAGAATATACCATGGCCACACATAATGTGTATTGGCAAACCTGAACAAACACCATTCTCACCAGCTACAGGCTGCTGCCCTGGAGGTATACCAGAGGGACTTGCATAACTGTGTGAGAGATGTGATGTCAGTAGTGACAGCTTTGGCATTGGTACAGTGTAGGTGCAGCATTACAGTACATCAACAGTAAAGCCCACAATACTACAGCTTATGCACATTTGTTTATTACTACTATGCAGTGACAGACTATATCTATTTCATCTCACATATGCATGATCTAACTGTACAAATGTGGA
>NC_056738.1:249434619-249462119 GCF_019279795.1 Protopterus annectens
TTGGCTATCAGACTGCAATGATTATGCACTTTTTGGGCCTGTAAGTTGTTGCTGGCTTCCAAACTGCCCTCTTCTACAAGGCCCGATGATGTCACTTACCTTAAGTGTCCCAGCTGCCATTGTCATATCAGACATAAGCCATGGTGCATGTAATACGTATTGTGATCTATAGTGTCCAAAACTAGATATGTAAGGGTTCTAATCTCAATCTAGGCCACTTTGTGTGCATGTGTGTGTATGTCCATATGGCATAAATATGATCACCTCAGTAACTTAGAAAGAGGTAGAATTTTGCAGTATTGTATATGTAGCAGGTGATGTGGCCTTCCAAATGCCTGACCACAACTAGGCCTGCTGATCTCATCAAGCATAATATGACCTAAACGGATAGTACTAGCAGATATGAGGTGTGTGCATGACATACTGTCATCTGTAGTGTGTACCATTACATCTACATACAACCAACTTGCACTATGTGTGTGCCATGCTGTGTCCTGTAAGCAGCAATTGGAAGTGGTGCTATCCCCAGTGTAGCCATGTTTGTGTGTGTGGCCATTAGAGCATTTCACATCATCTTATGGAACCATAGGATGTTTGAACTTCTCTAGCATAATGGCCAGGCAGCCCTCACAATCCTAGACAACTTTATACCCTTATTTACATGATCAGCACATATTGCCTCAGTCCAAGAGGGACACAAGCAGAAGTCATGTTGTGAAATGGCAGTCGCCCAGCCAGTCATACAAATGGCATGTGCTGAAGTGCACTGAGGTGCTCTGTTTGAAATCAGACATGGTTCTGTTCCAAAGGTGTGTTAAAGTCTGCTAGACAAATCTCTCCTACCAGCATGTGTTACTAATATCACATAATAGGTTAATGTCATTAGAGTGATTAATCCGTCTATTACGCCATCTACAGATATGCAGTATTTACAATCAAGCAGAGTCACACATTGGCCCGTATGCAAGGCAGAGATCACCTCTGAGTAGTCTGTATGCCACAGTCTCCAGTGATGCTCATTTCAGATAATCCCCATTGAACACGTACTGAAGATGTGAAGTTCCCTTGTGAGGGACCATACTGTTGTGTGCAATTGTTAGTATTGCTTGGAAAGGTACATTACCAAATGGCCATTGCACTCAGATATTGGCATTGTGAGGGAAGAGTACATGGAGGTTATGAGTATGTCAAATATGGGTGACTGTGCCCTCAGCTATGATATATAATTCCCATCATACCACTGGGGAGACATGGTGATCTCAGGCACATTAGGTGTAAACCTGTGTGACCAGGTCTCTGTGCCCAGTTCTTTCACCTCTGAATATGTA
Organism: Protopterus annectens; assembly: GCF_019279795.1. NCBI lineage: Eukaryota > Metazoa > Chordata > Ceratodontiformes > Protopteridae > Protopterus > Protopterus annectens. The sequence goes on from NC_056738.1 coordinate 249,435,948, forward strand.
AATCACATGTTGCGACTGATGTGTTACTTACCAGGTACATAGGTGTTAGTGATGAAAATGATACTACATATATATTTGCATGGAGTTTATGGACATTGGTATGTCAACAGGTATTTGTTCATCAATACCCTCTAGTAGGATATTGACATAACTCACAGACTCTATGAGTGCTCACAGTTTGCAGGTATCAGCCAACGTTGTTAGCCACAGACATTCAGTATTCACTTGCATCATGGTTAAATGGATTCCAAGCAGTAGAGGACCCAGGACTGGGCCCTGTTGAACACTGCTGCTTACAGATCAGCTAATGGCAGTGGATGTCCATATGTTGAGTATGTGTGCCATCAATGAGCCACTTAGTGACCCTTACAATTATAGTCAGATGGCTTGCCTCAGTCCAGGGGGTTGTATGACCTGATGTCCCCTCACCCAGGTCCTTGGTGACTGCCTTGAAATGTCCATCATGTTTAACAGTCATGATCCCCCTGTCAGACATCCAAACTGTGTACAGTCAACTGTGTGTAGATCACATATATGTGTACAGATCAACTCCATGAAGATTGCCCCTACAGGCATACAGATATGGATACTCAGGCAAAGAGGTGCATAGTTCTGGTGGTCAGTGGATGTACCACCTTTGTGCAAGGATATAACAGTTGCCATTGTCTAGTCAGCTGGGGTGCAGCCAGTGGTTTCAGCAGGATTGAATGGTGTTCCCAACGGTGCTAGTAATAATTGTCAGATCCCATGTAGGACGCAGCCTGGGATGTTAGCATGTCCAATACATGCTGTGTATCTTCCATAGAGAGGCCATTTATGACCTGCTCTGTAGATATGGAAGTTATGGGACAGGTTGTAGAAATGTCATGTGTCAAGTGGTGGGGACAGGGGAGTGAAGTTAACACAGAACCTGTGGGACTACAGGTTAGCTATGAGTCCAGACCCATTATATGTGTTATCATTATATATGAGTTGACTGACCATCTTGGTCTGTCCTTTGAGATTACACATGTAACTACACTGTGCATTGTGGTCCCACTTTGTATGTTTGGCTAATTTTGTCACTTACTGTGTCTGCACAAATTCACAACAAAACTATCTGCTTGTTTTAGCTGAGGAGGTTCTGTCTCCATTTTAAGAGGGGCACCCTCACCCCAAATGTCACGGAACAATGTCCACCTTTTATTGTACAGCCTGTTAATGGCAGTTGCCCACAAGGCAGGTTTGCTGTGCCATGAGGAGCCAGTGTTCCTCCTGTCAGGTACAGCCGAGTTCATGCATTTGTAATGCTGCTGGCATAATGCATGGGTATAGAGCTCTGCATACTTGCCTGTCCCATCTGAGGGTGGAGGTGCAGTCAAGCTATGTAAACCATCCAACAGGAGGTAATACGTGGTTTTGTTGAAATATATGTCTGTATTGTCTGCAAGGGAGGTTTAGTGCTTGTAGTTTTAATAAGACTGATCTGTGGTCAGATGCCACTAGGGAGGACTTCACATTGGGGGGACTGCAGTGGTCACCCGTACTGGTAAAGACATGATGCAATACGTTGGTTCCCCTTGTGGGGATATCACCACACTGCTCCAGGGCATTGTAGTTAAGGACATGGGCTAACCTTTAGGCAAGTGAGCTGTAGCATGGCTAAGCAACACAGTAGGTTGTCACTTAATGCCACCCCAAGTCATGGCATAATGATATATCTTGATAGACACACATACATACAAATAAGCACAATTGGTGTCTGGATACAAGGAGCTGTTCCTGTAGCTGGGTATTGCTTGATTATTTTCCCTTCCATTACTGAATGGCACCTGCAGTGTCTCTGGGAAATAACAGTGTTTCACAAAATCTGGATGTGTATCTATCCTTAATGAGTAAGTATACACCACCTGGATTACCTTGCACACTGTCATTTTTAGGTATGAAGATGTGGATGGATGTGTAGTCTGGTATGGCTGTGGTGCTGTCCACAACCTTGAACCAGATGTCCTTGACTGCACAAATGTCTGCATATTCCATGATGGGGACACCTTCCACAGAACTGGGTTCAGTGTTGCCGTACCCAGCATGTAGCAGCATAACCATGATGTTATATACAAATGTTGTTCTCATTGCCAACTTTCCCCTTAACAGCAAATCTAAGATGCATTGTGGGAGTGTTAGCAACCTTGGATGGTACTCCAAGTCTCAGGGGTGAGAGATGAAGACCATCACTGGAGAAGCATTGATGTTTGTTGAGCAAGGCATCTCAGGCAGACATGTAGTCGATGACATCACACACTAAAACAATTAGTGACTTCCATCAATTTCTGTGTGTATGGAGCCATCATGCTATATGAGGGTCAACTGCAGCTGAAAGCTATGCACATACCTGCCAGAGACACAGACTGGCTAAGCTCATTCATGTGTCTGCATACAGTCTGGTGACGTATGTCCCTAGTCATACACACCTGCAGGAACTATGATGTCAGCATTACAGCATTACGTTAACTAATATTCCTTGAATTTTGGCAATGTGTGGTAAGGCCCATTGTGTCAACCCACAGACAGCTATCTGTGATCTTTCCCATATGCAGCCACTTGACACAGACATCAATGTGTCTCATGATGTAATCACCTATGACTAAGAGGTGTGATTTTGTGTTTTCCCTTGGGTGTTTGAGACAGTGGTGCATGCAGTATTATATGTACTGTGGTCTCTAAAGTCAGAATTTTCTGAGGTGTCTGTTGTTTGGCAATGTGTCTGGTAAGGAGCTGCACACATGCAGGTGTGTGTGACATGGGTGTAGGTGGTGCAGGATGTGAGCTGTGCACATTGGCATAATGCTCATTGTCATATGTAATCCCTGCTGTTGGAGACACCATGGCAGCTAGGTTTGAAATGCAGTCCCATCTCTCACATGTTGTGTTTGTGTGGCATAGGAGTAGAGGGTTGTGGACTCTCTCAACATTTCAATAGCAGGTCCTGCAAAGTTAGGGTCATGCTGACACACCCTTGGGGTTGACATCCTGATATACAATGTTTGTAGGCACACCTTGCAGTGAAGATGTGGATGCCTTTGCATGCATAGAGGACTAGTTCAACTTTGCTGACATTATATTGGCCTTGCAAGCATAATATGCCTGTCAAGCTACCAAACAGAACACTGGTTGTTTTGTGACATGATGTGAGAACACAGACATGTGTTTTGGGTACATAACTCTACAGTATAACATGCCTAGGGCATGTGGACACACAAAGCTGCCAGTCTGCTGCAGTAGGCCTCACAGCCATGTCATGCAGATATCCACCATCAATCTGTCGAAGGACAGGATGCATTAGTAGCTGTGAAATTGGCACCTAAAATGGTTCACCGCCAGTGTGCTGATTGTTTCAACAAGACAACGTCTATGTCACTGGACATTGCACATTATATTGTGGTGCTACAACAGTCTACTTAATCACCATCTTATCAATTCCCTAGTGACATACCATCAGCGCTGAAATAGAAGGCATAATACATGCAAAACCCAACTCAGTGCCCATGCTGCTAATCAAGCATCTACCTGGAGAAGGGTATATGAAGCTTACAGAGCCTTTCATGATGTGGGACAGCTTTATGGATAAACAAACAGGCTGTGTCCTGCTTCTCATCATGGGCTTCATAGTAACATTTTGCATGTGATGACAGAAAACATATTGGAGCATGGTATCCTATGTGAGAGTGGTATCAATAAGACCAACATTAGTAGTTGCCAGGCACCGGCAATTTCATGGTCTCCCATGTTTAACACATTCTTCACAAGGTAATTGTGTCCTTCCACTACACACCACTTGGGCAGTGTCCAACTGCAGAATACCTGTGTAAAACCCCCACTTTACTTTCACAGGGTATACATATTACACTTCCCTAACATGTTTGTCTGTGCTCTGTACAGACACCTTGTATGACTCACTTCTTGGAACATGCTGGAAGTAACTGCAATACTTAGTTGCACAAAGGACAAAAAACATGAAGTACCAAGCAGTGTCCTCAGATCTCTGATTCGTGTGACATGAAACACCATGAAAGATGTTAGCATGGATACAAGCAGTAACACTTTCATACACCTACTGACACTGGACCAAACACAGTTTATTTTGCTCCATGCAAACCAGCTAAGTGGAGCTGAGCATTGCAAAAACTCACACAACCATGGGGTTAGCAAAGCTTAGCAATGCACAAACATGAGAAGCCGTTAATCATGTTTAAGCAGTGCTTAGCACCGCGCAGCTCTTCCAAATGTAAAAGTTTTGTTTTTACATTAAAAAAAACATTACATTACACTAAACAAATGGTATGCATTCTAGGGACTCAAACCCAGGATCTACGAAGCTTTAGGCCATGACTTTACCCATATAGCTACTTGGATAGTATGTAAACTAGTATACCCTCACATATACTACTACGCGACGTGTTAGTATTGCTAAGCACTACACCGCACCAAGCAAACGGGCTGAAACAGAACCAGAAATTAATTGCATCTGTTTTCTATTTTTAGATGTCTGGTAGTTCTGAGCTCTGTATAGTGCAGCTTGCCATTGCTGCAGTCCATGCCATGCCATGCAAATGGACATTAAAAAAAAAAACAAAAAAAAGCAACCAAACAAAAAAAATGATAATTAATTACATCCGGTTTCTATTTTTAGATATCTGGCAGGTGTCAGCTGTCTATATGTAAGTGCAGCTGGGGATTGCTGCACTCTACACTGTGCTGCACGAATGGACATTAAAAAAAATGAATACATTTAAAAAACATTGTAGAAATTTAAAACACAAACTATTAATTCACAGCACATTTCAACAGAAGCAGGAAATATTACAGGGAGTCTCACCATGTACATTACATTTGACCAGGCATCCACAACCATGGAATAGCCTCTACACTTCTGTCTACATGGATTCAGTATCCCTCTTGCTATGCTCTCCCTCAGCAGCCCACCATGATTAATATGCATGGTGCAATGCTGATAGGGAACAGTGGCTGTGTGCACAGGTACATTCCATGTAGGCTCTATACGGAGCCTACACAGATTTTATTGAATCCTGGGGAATCATTTTTTCAGAGGAAGATTCTATGTGCAGCACCCAAAAACCTTATAGCTATGTACATGTACACTGAGGTTGTACAACTGTGGGAAAAGTGCATGTCTGTTTCCTGAAGTTGTTCAACTCCTGAGTGAAAATTAATGGTAAGATTTCACTGCTCAACATTTTGATTCCGAATGAATAATCATTCCATATCTCAAACAATGAGTTTGCAGGAGTAACCATAAAGACCCACATTACACATCTGGTCCATAGAGCAATTGACCTGCTCCTGCGCACACTAGACACTCCCCATCCATTTCTCCAGCAACTGTTCACCCCTTTACAGAAATTTTAGGTCACAAGAGCCTGCTGTTAAAATATTCTGGCAATATCTTTGTTTCAGGCAATACTTCATTATCTACTTATAAGCATCTCTCTCTCTCTCTCTCTCTCTCTCTATATATATATATAGAGAGAGAGAGAGAGAGAGAGAGAGGGTGAGAGAGATGTATGGTTTCCCTGCAGAACGTTGAGTATGTGTTTGGTCGACAGGTGTTTAGTCAACTACATATGATCGATTAAGCAACTGGTTGAGAAGTGCCCAAGACTACAAAATTCTTATAGTTGGTGTTATAACTTTACCCTGTGTTCGTGCAAATGCAGAGTTAGAATCTATAATTAATGGGGAGGTGCTTGCAAAAATTAATGTTTTTATATGTTTTTTCATTTTAAGTTTTGCATATGCTGAGCCTGTTTCTTGATGCATGCTTACCCTTGTGTCGATGTTGGTATTTTTGACATTTTTACATTGGCGTTTTGCAAATCAGTGTTGGGTATATCCGGTCTTAGGTTCTATACCCATACATATATATATATATATATATATATATATATATATATATATATATATACACACACACACACCATGATCTTTATCCATCCTGGTGTCTAGAAGATGTCAGTTCTCAAATAAACATGTAAAAGAAAGCAAGTCATACACATTCTGTTAAAAAGTTTAAACCAGAGAAGGTCTGGATAATATATATTTTTTCTCCAACTACCTCCTCTTGACATCACATCACAATTTTGTTTAACATCAGAGCCTTATTTTACATGTATAATATCAGTAGCAGGTAAAATGCATTAAACATGATCTGCTTGCTAATTTAATACTTTATTAAGCTGCACTGGTTGTTCTGTTCATATTTCCTCTTCCAGCAATGTATTATGTAAAAAAAAAAAAATCACTCCTATACCCTTTTCACAACATGCTTACATATTTCAAATCAGCCAGTGGGCATATACTCATGCTTTCTGACAGCTGGTGAGACTGCCTTCTTAATCACGGCATGCTCTTTCTCTACATCCATTGGGCAATCACTTTTGATACCACTTGCCCAGAAGAGTACAGGTACTTTCCAGCCATTGGCAAATTGGGGCATTCCCACTATCTTTGATTTTACAAACTCAGTTCAGCCAATGTCTACCTATTAGGGTGTCCTTTTGCCTTACCACCCAACATCTCTCCAACTTGCAAAAGGTTTCCTTTGGGGCCTTACTCTGCCTTGCCCACCTTATTTACCTCTGTTGTTAACTTTTATTAATGTGGGATACCAAGCTGCATTAGTGATCTTGATCCACCCCTCCTTTTGATACATTTTTGCCCCCACTCTTTGGACACTAGGTGGAAGGCAGCATTTGTTTTGTCCTGTTCAGTGAAAAATGAATTGCTTGATCAATGACTTCAAGTTTTATTTTCTAAATGAGTGCCTCCCTGGGTTTGCCCTTGTTCCAGGCATTGTGAGAAATCAAACCCATAGCATCAAGGCTGCCTTCCACTTAGAGTACCCTAGCAAGGAAGATGGAACCAAGTACCTGGCTTGGCAGACATCCCTTATATATTCCACTTATATGAGTTCTATCTCTCTCTTACCCACCAAATAACTCAACATATGTTTGAGTTTGTTTTTAGCCCACATTAACTCAGGTGGTCCATTGTAGGCCACTTTCTACCCTTTTTGCATAACTCTCCATGTCTGAGTTCCAGAACTGGACATAAAACTCAGAAAAAATACAGTAGTCCCACAAGATTACAGAAGAGGCAGATGATGTCTTCTTCTTCTTCTAACAGTGTCGCAACTTATACAGCCCAATATTCTACCTGTCCCCTTAGCTATGATGGATCCAAGCTCCATAATACAGTGTATCTAGCAGTGAGGTATCTCTGACTTTATCACTGTCTCCTTATTTTCCTTCTACTACCACTGTGAAGCATGCACATACATTCTCCCAATTATGATTGGGGAAGCAAACAGGCACCCATTTTAACAAAGGTACAAGGGCACACTTGCATGTGTCAGGCTTTTCATTGTATATTACTCTTCAAAACAACACCCGAGATATGTCCAATTATGGATTCAGGCGCATTCATCAGACTAGGTCACATGAAGAGCAGCAATGGTTGAAAGTCTACAAGGAGATAGCCTGCACAAGCATGTGAATGCAATAAATGTCATAGCCTCCTCACTTGGCAACAGCATATGCATGGAGTTCTCAACCCCATGAGAAGGAATGCAAAAGCCATGCACTCTAAAACAAATACCTTTTTCTTACACTATTTATATACACTCTGCTTAGCCTACTATAGGATCATTGGAGTTCTGCTTTGATGTAGTCTTTTATATAGATAAACATGATGTCAAAATGGAAGTTACGACCTCAAACCAAAATAAGTAACTCGACAGGAAGGGCATAACAGATTAAAGAGAAAAGGTCAAATAAAGGGTGGTAGTATGTTTACAGAAGGGAGATTACATGGGTATGTTATATTACAAGGAAATCAGATACAACAGGAAAATCAGGTTGGCCCTTTATCATTAAATCACTGCAAAAACTTCAGTTTTGTCCTGAAAATAAGTGGAAAAACATAGAAGTGACCTTCCTCCAGGTAACCCAAACTGAAGAATAAACCATTGGCTGCATATAACGCATCTCTGTGTACTGCTATATCCATTCAATCACCCACCTGCTTTGGGCTATAATTTGTAGGTAGATAATTTCTGGCTACATCATGTCATATTATTTTATTATTTAATAGACTGGAATATATTAATGAATTATGTAACTCGCTTTTCCAACATGTTAATCATATTAAACATGTTCCTTTCAAAAAATATACAAAAAAAATTATATAAAAGTTTTGAATTTTGAGTAGAAGCATGATGCCCAGAGCTAGGTGATCGGTCACATAGACATCACACACACACAGTGATCACCTCTTGCCAAAGAAAAACATTGCAGATGGTATGCCATAGTAGAATATAGAACTGAACCACTTGCAGACAGGCTGAGACACAATTATTTTAAGTAATATGTGGTGCAGATTGCCTTGCAGAAAGAAATTCACACAGCTCTAGTTTTTCTGAAGGGCTATCAGGTGTGTCATAATCAGCAAACAATCTGGAGAGGAAGACAGCCTTTTTAATTACAATTATTTGATGGTTAATTTAATTAACAACTTTACCACCTGTAGGCTAATAAATAAAACACTTTTTGTCCATCATTTGCAAATTGCATTTTTTCATCAGAAAGAAAAAATAAGAGCCAATCTGTCAACTGTGATTGTTGCAATGAAGCAGTTACATCCTGACACTTGGCAGACACTCCTACAGTTTGTCTGCAGAATGTCATTCCATTAGCAGTAGTAAATCTGCAATGTCAGCAACTGTTCATTCAAATTCACTTAATTAACTTAACGGCTTGCTAGTACTTCTGCAAACTTTGTGCAGCATACCTGAATGTGTTATTTAGAAAATTATGGCTACCTCAGCACTTTGTTTTGAAAGGAAGAAAAAAACTAAGCAGAGCAGTGCAATGCAAGTTTCTAAAGGGATTGGTCTAGAATACAAACTCTACGCAATCCAAGGTCATCTATTATACAATGCCTCCTCTAAAACGTGCACGCTGATTGGCCAGCCCAACCAGCGTGCCCGTTGTAAATCCCTCAATATACTAACAGAAAAAGGTCCGGTCGCCCGGACTTTTTCCGTTAGTATAAAACACTGTCTCGCTATGTTAAAAGAGTTTAACATAGCGACACAGGTTTAAAAAAAGCAACGCAGATCTCCGTTGCTTTTTTAAAAGCTGTCTCGCTATGTTAAACTCCTTTAACATAGCGACAATGTAAAAGCAACGGAGATCTTGCGTTCTCCGTTGCTTTTGCCCACACTCTGATGTACTGCGTAGGCATGCGCAGTACATCAGAACTCCGCGAACACCAGACAGCTGCGGAAGGGCAGCAAAGAGGCATTATACAATGCCATTATTTAAGAAAAGTAATTATTTCTTTTCTTAAATAATGTCATTATATAATAATAACACGCCTGGGTGTGGGTAATGCTGGATTTACCCACGGTTGTCTTTGTTTGGTCCCGAGGGCGACACGCCAACCATGGGTAAATCCAGCATTACCCACACCCAGGCGTGGGTTATTGCTATAGTATTACCCATTGATTGCAGTTAACTGTATCTAGATATATGGCTGTTCATATAAGCAATCTGAGTATAAACACACAGCTACATACATATATAGCATAGGAGATATCCGTCTAGGTTTACTTATTACAGTAAACCATTTCATATATATAGCATTTAATACAGTGTGTGTGACACCAGACCACTTTTCACTTGAAACATCCACCCCATTAATTAATGTAAAAATACATATGCAAAAGAAAAATTAATGTTGATCCTTATTAAATACATCTGCACCTCTATTCATTTCCTTCTTTCTGGTTATCCTGAAAACATGTTAATGAGGAAACATGCAAAGGGTAGGGATTAGCTATAAAAATCATTTGCTTTATTATTCTTGCATACAGTTTCATGTTATATTTTTATAGGTTCTTGAAATGTGCATGTCACTTTAATTGTATAACACATATATTATATAACTAACTTTAATTTATCGGTTATAAGCAAGAATCTGTTTTACTTCTTTCTCCTCTTGCAGTGTTCCTGACTTCACCTTCCCTCCTTCCAAATGTATTAATCCATGCCATGTTTCTTTGACAGGGGGTTACTTTTTTGAAGTGGCACATCATGGAGTTCATTGTGAGCTGTATTTAAAAATGTATCTAACTAAAAAAAGTTGCAAAAGATCCATGTAAGCGTTGGTTTCTACACATAGTACAATACATACAAGTATGAACGTTCAGTGTCACTGTGTACATGGATTTCTTCATTTATTTAATGAAATATTTTTTTCTTTGTTTTACAAGTAATGTTATTAGAAGAAAGCCACAACATTGAGCTCTACTAGTTTTATGCTATTTGACAAAATACATTAATATAGAAACTACTGACATCAAACAATAATCTGGAAAGCCACAAATAAAATAAAATAAATGTTTTTGCATTGGTGCAACTGCCATGAAACTCTCTAAGTGCCCCACACCCTTTCTTAAATATAATCATTTTATGATCACCCATCCATAGAGTATGGGTAAGTAATTTGTAACACCCAACCCCTTATAGTATTTCCAGTACTTCACTGCAAAAAAATATATATATTTTCCTTATGGATGTGCTAGGAGTAAGGTGCTTGGCCCATAAATATACATTAATTTGCTTGTTTGCCTCCAGGATTTTTTGAGTTTTTTGCTGTCTGTGATATATATTCCAATTTAGTGCCTTCTCTGCTAGTAAACTCTGTCAAATGATGTGTCTGATTTAGATGCAAACAATTCAAACAGCCTTTTCTTTGCCTTGGCCCTTTCTAATGAATTTCTTTTGGAGAGTCACTACAACTAGAGATGGAGGTCATAGACATGTCAGTTAGACTACTCTGATCTCAGCCAATACTACTATGAAAAGAAAGTCAGAAAGAGAACAGAGATCTGTCAGCCTGCTATGGAAGTGTGGATTAAATCTACTAACTTTGTTTGCTTTCTTTGAAGAAATAATGCCACCCATACTGCACTTATATAGTTATATCATTGAATTTTTCCAATAAATCTGCTTCCAGACTTCTTTCTATCCTGATCAGCTGGGACATAGTATATTATTTCAGTCCTGTTCTATTCATGCTTCTGCACCAGCTCATGGCAGGTAATATAATGTAATCATAATGACCTCCCCTCATAAGGGCTTTTATTTTTGCTGCAGGTTAATTCTGAAAATGCTACATAGTATAACTTAGATGCTGCAACATATAAAACAGAAGGGAATGGGGTATAACTAGGGCAGGGAAGTGGGTATGAATTTGGAGCCCTGCTTGCATTGTCCTGCATAATAAGTGGGGGGGGGTGCACACAATGGAAGTACTGCATTGTGCATGCTCGTATAAGGACTCTGGTGTCTGTGTGACTGAGCTGTCACAGTACAAGTGGCTTTGTTAAAGTGATTTCATATTAATATTGTGCTGATTTGTCAACAGAGCAAATGTTTAAAATCCAATTTAAATGTGTCTGCATTTGGAAATCCCTGTAAGCAGCTGTCAACCCATTGTTTCAAGTTATTTCAATGTTTGCCTGGATGTACAAATGACTTTGACTGAATACTATCTGTTTTACATTGCACACATGCCCATCTGACAGCTTGATTTGCCAGTAAAGGTACCTGAAAGGTGCAGAGAGATATAACTGCATCTAGTGGGTACAGAAAAGCTCCTTTTAGTGGTTTATAGCATGAAGTATGGGGTCTATATTACATTGTCGAACTGCAACAAGTTCGAACGACGTAATATCGAACCTGAAAGTCCAAAACCTGAAAATAGCAAAGCCATGGCACATTGATTTTTTTCCCAGGGAAAAAAAATTGGTGGGGCGTTTTCGGAGCTTTGCTATTTCCTCCACTGTGGTGCGATCTCAGAGTTGGTATATTTAAGTAGGAGGTATGTGGGAGGGGGGGCAGGTTCTTCTTTTTTTTTTTTTGTTAGGGAACAGCGATTATTTTCCCTGGAGAAACAAAATCGCTGTTCTTTGTGTTCTCTATTTCAGTGTTTTGGATATTAGGGTTCACTATTACATCGTTCAAACTTTTTGAAATTCGACGATGTAATATAGACCCCGAATTATGTTTCTAAAGAAGTATGAAGAACAACCACTTCACATCCCTCTATGTATGGTCTGTTCTTGTTAATGCCCATCGATAGAAGAGATTAACTACAATTGTGTTATGAGATATAATCCCTGATAAGATCCACCACCAGCTATCCCATGTTCTGAAACTACAGCTCCATACATCTTCCTGATAGGGTCATGTGCATCACTGAGACAGTAATTGCACACCTGATTTATTGCCGAATCATTACTAGCTGCTATGATACCAGCAATCACCTGTATCCATAGTCATTACTGTTGTGCCTCCACTTGTGTCCTGCCAAACAAGGCTAGTCCATGTTCTTTTGATGTCTACATAAAGGATTCCAGTCTCCCTATCATTACAGTTGGCATTCCTAGTCTGACCAGTTACACCTATGTAACGTGGTTTGTTGGATGTGATGTAAAATAACTGCATATATATGGTATTAATTTAGCCAATTCCTGCTAGTATTTCACAAACTATCAATAATCTCAATGTACATATATAGTCAGTGTGTATCATTCTGCCTCAGCTTTACATTGCAATAATACATTTGGTTTCAGACACTTGTCAGGAACTAGTACTAGCAGACATGCAATACAAGTATGTCAGCAAAACTTTCTCTACTAACAGGTTGATGACATGTCTCTTAGCCCACCCTTTACTGGGGCTGATACTTGCCAGACGTATTGTACTAGGTCTGCATTTCCTCTAACTAGAATATTGTACTCATATCTGAGTTGCTGTTGCACTATGCTTTATCAAGTCCAAGTGTCTGAAATTTTTCTGATATGTAATACTATATTACCTGCAGTAGTATTGATATTTTAAAAACTTAAAAAATGCTCCAAACTTAAACATACACCATGAACTTTGCAAAATGACTTAAATACAAAACACGTTTGTCTTTTACATCAGAGTTTATTAGACTGTGGTAATTCAAGCATAGGTAAGTATTTAAATAATTAAAAATAATCACATGCCACTATCACATGACTTTGTTTCAATCATCAAATAATTATAGTGTTTAGACAATTTTTCTGTTTAGCCAATTGGTTGACAGAGGAGTATCTTCCAAACCTAAAGAGGTTATTGTCCCTTATATTCAGTATTGATTAGACCAATTATTGAGCACAGTACCCCCTTTAAGGTGCTCATCATTAGACAAATCAAACAACTGGAAGAACTCAAAGGTTCCCAAATAAGAAGATTAATGGCACAAACATCTTAAGCTATCGGAAAAGACTGGAACATATTCCCTTTAGTCAGTATCTTATACACTCCTAAGGGAAAATTGTCTTCCAAGCCAGTGTTCCTGAATTTTCTGGCGCTCCACAAATCAAACACTCCCCAAATACTGAAACCAGGGATTTAAATCATCATTAGCAGATACATAAAACACGGTGAAGAAATAAATTCATTATATAGTGCCTTTCCCAGCTCAAGAATAGATTCCTGTTGCAATTTAAGGATAGTGATAAATTATCTTCCATCAGACAGTTACTAGGCAATTAGATGGGTATTTTGGATTCATGTCTAGCTTGACTGGCCTGACTTCCTTGAAAAAGCAGCCATGGTCTAGAGTTGATACTGATAAGATGTATATGGTCGGAAGACTAGCTGTCTTGTAATTCTTATGATCTCATGATCATAACTTAAATTTATAATTAAGTGCATCATTCAAACCTGGTAAGATATATGCATTCAAACATATTTGTCATTTACTTTCTTTAACATCATGCAAGTTTTCAATATCACCTTCCATTATGTCATTCATTTGCAAGATATAAATTATATAAAAGCAAAATTGTTCAAAATCCACTCACCGCTGTGAATCTCTAAATAAAGCATTAATATTATTTTTAGTCTTTGTTACATAGTGATGCTCATATATTCTTTGGTTTAATTCCCTAAACGCATGTTCTATATAAAATCTACTGCAACTACAACAAATTGCTGAGTAGACTACTCCTTCAGATATATAATTAAAGTGCCAAGGTGAATATAATTTCTTTAAGTTTTATACTGCTATCTATGGTCTGGTTGATATATTTGCATTGTGGACAACTCCACATGAAACGTATAATTCTGACATGCTTTATTTACAAAATAGGTCTTTTCACCCACTCCCTCTACTTTCATTACTTATTAATATTTTCCAATTAGTATTGATATTTCATGTTATAGAAGAAGTGGCAACTGTATATGGAAGCATTAAAACATTCTTATTTTCTTCTCCTCTATTTTATTTTTTACGTCATTCTATTCTATCACTATTTATTATTGGCTTATACAAATCTTCCCTATGCATCCTCACTTCTTAAGCAATTGACTCTGAAATTCTGTTGATAGTGCCTTTCTTAAATCTATGTATAAATATGTTTACCTCATCATCAAAAGATTTATCTACTGTAATAATCATTTATTCATCATACCACTGGGACAAATATCAAATGATATATGAATTTTATTGACAGTATATTTATTGATTGGCAAAATCATCAAGTTACATTAGATTTTTTCAAGATGTATTTGAATCAGTGCACTGAAGGTTTGAAGTGTTTTTTTTTTTTTTTGGTTACAGTTTAGAAGAGAGAATCTTTTAGATGTGACAGTTTTTAAGGATGATGTTATTAACAGATTGTTAAAAATAGGTACAGAAAAATGTGAAGAGTAATGACTATTTATACTATAGTTTTATGCATCTGCTGTATCTAAAAAGTGTAGTGTTAAAGGCTGATTAATACATACTAGTAAGTTATCCACATAAGAACAACATTTTGATGATGAGGTAGACATACATGTACATAGATTTAAAGACAGGCAGTATAAAACAGGCAATGTCAAGGTAACAAAATGACTATGGGTTTGTCTGCATTATAATATTTTACAGTACTACTAATATAAAGAATGAGAGTGTTACCAAAATAAAAAAAGACTTTTTAACTGGTGGCATTGTTGTATGTAGCTTTTTAATAATATTTAGTGTTCACATTCAATATTTACATTTGACTAGCTTATGCATTTAACATCATGTTCAGAAAATGCTCTGTAGCATAATGATGTGTGCAGGCTACTAAAAGTGTAAAAGTTCATAGTTCAAATGTGTTAATGCAATAATACAAACATATACAGCCTGTCCAACAACTTCAGTGAGAGTAGCATTGTACATTCCTGAATCTGTTATCTCCATGTTGTAGCATTCTTCTACCTTTTAATATGGAACATTGTGCAAAACATGCTTTCAGTAAAAAACATGTTTTAAAACCTTGTGTATTCTATGAATACTGATGTACAACACCATGCATATTCATGCGTTCATCACAGGCATTTATATACTGCTTTTCTAATGTTTCTTATGTCCTATTGTGCTTTGTAAATGAGCCCACAAATGCAATAAATTCCACTGTGAAGACAGATTGAAAGGACAAATTGTGCCAACAGTGAGATAGACAATTTGTATAATTAAGCCTAAGCAGATGTTTGTTATGTGTATGGTAATCATTTTTACTTCACTGTGCATTACAGGTTCAAATGCACCAAGCCTTCATCAAGCTTATTCAGGCAGTTGCTGTCCCTGATTTTGTTCCTTTGTTCCCAACAGAGGCGCTGCTAGGGAAGAGCAAAGGGGGGACTGCCCTGACTGCATGCTGTTCATAGGTTCATAGGTTCATAGGTAGGTACTAGGCTATCAGCCCAAGGGTCTAAGTAAGCCTAGCCAACAAGGTTCCCTGGCTTACGCCACCCAAGAAAGTTAATTTCCTGTGCCCCTGTCAAGCATAGCCACAGAAGTGATCCCCGGGGTGTATTTCCTATTTCCCATCCACTCATCAAGATTTTTCTTGAAGAGTGCTAATGAGGAACTTTGCTTGACATAGACAGGTAGCTTGTTCCAGTGTATAGGAAGTCTCTGGGACAAGAGTCTATCCCTCCAACATGTCCTGTTTATTGTGGCGACAAGGTTTAGGTCCCTAGAGCATGCAGCTCAGAGGAATTGGGATTTCTTTAGGTGTAGTATGTCTAACAGCTCTGGGTTTAACATAGCTTTATTTGTTAGGCAGAGATCTCCTCAGAGTAGGCAATATGCTACAGATTAAAGCTGGAGTTTTTTGAGACGGTCAGTGGGCATCTGTTTGAGGCCAGTAATCATCTTTGTGAGGTACTTCTGTGGCCTTTCCAGCTGCTGTAGATGTCTTGTGAGGTACATTCCAAAAGGGGCATTGTACTCTATAATGGGTCTAATGAGTACCGAGTAGAGGGGAACAATGACCTCTTTTTTCCTGGATGAGAACCCTTTTGTGATGAGGTGTGCCACATGAAGGATTTCCTGATGATGTGATTATCAAAGGAGAGACTACTGTCCACCTGGGTACCAAGGTCTCTTATCACACATTCGGCATTAATTAGACTGCCGTTTATGTGGTAGTTCATGGGTACAGAGTTTTTACCAAAGGGGATGACAATGCACGTTTTGGCCTTGAGCTTGAGGCCATGCTCTGACACCAGGCATCTGTCTCAGTGAGGCCCTTCTGTAGGATGTCCACATAATTTGGGATTTCGACTATGGCTCCTAGTTTGCAGTCATCTGTGAACTTCATTAGCCAGAGGCATTTTGTGTTAGCTTGTACTTCAGAGAAGTATTTGCCAAACAAGAGAGGTCCCAGGACTGAACCCTGTGGTACTCCACTTGTCACTGCTTTGAAGTCAGATTTGGAGTCTGCAACTTTTACAGCATGGGTTCTGTCAGTGAGCCAGTTGGCAACCCATCTTGTGATGTAGGGATTTATACCTAGTTTAGTGAGTTTAGCTATAATTCCAGAATGGGGGATAGTGACGAAAGTCTTGGCGAGGTCAAGATAGGCTGTGTGAACCACCTTATCTTCATCTATGTGCTTTGGTGACTGCCTCAAAGAAGTCGATCAGGTTCAGGAGGCATGATCTGCCTTTCACAAACTTGAACTGGGTGGGGTCCAGAGTTTGGAGGTTACCAGTATCTTTGTTTATGAATTCCATGATAATATGTTCCAAGGCCTTGCAGACCAGGCTCATCAGGCTAATAGGGTGATAGTTCCCAGGATCAGAGGTGGCTCCCCCTTTGTGGAGTGGAATAACTGTTGCTGTGCACCATTCAGTAGGCACAAAGCCTGACGTGAGAATATGATTGAACATGGTTCTCAGGTGGGGAGCCAGTTCGTTCTGACATTCATGTAAAACGCAACCTGGGATGTTGTCCAGTCCCATGGATGCTGTGTTTTGGTTTTAGAGAGTGCAGCTTTTACCTGCATAGATGTGATTGCAGGGACTCTGCATTCTTCCTGTATAGATATGAGCCCTTTAGGGGGTGAGATGGTGGTAAAGTTAGCACTGAACCTATCTGCCAGAATGTTGGCACTATCAGTTGGTTCTGTAATTTTCATGCCATTGTGCTGTAACTCAGAGCAGATCTGGGTATTGCCATTGAGATTCTTGATATAGATACAGAATGCTTTGTGGTTGCCCTTAGAATCAGTGGTGATTTTGTTTTTGTAGCTAGCTTTGAAGGATCTTGTAAGGGATCTCAGCTTCTTACTGAGGCTGACCAGGGAGCTCCTCCACTCATGGGATTTTACTCTTTTGCAACAGTTTCTTCCTTCTGTTGTAGAGTTTGTTTATGGCAGGGGGCCATCAGATTGGCTTCCTTTTTTTGGGGGATAGCATCTTGGTTCTGTTTGGGATAGCACGATCCATGCACTCATGTAAGTGCTTATAGAGTGCATTTGTGTAGGATTCAGCAGTCATAACTGTATTGTCCATCTGCATGGGTGTCATGAAGTTCACCACTTCTGTCTTAAGAAGCATGAAGTTGGCTTTGTATAAAATTTTTACCATGGTTTCCTTAATGGTGGGTGGGGGCGGGATGCAGATATCTAGGGTGATTAGCCTATGGTTAGATCTGACCAATGAGGAGTTCAGTTTAGGTGAGGAACACCTGTCACTTATGTTGGTAATGACTAGGTCTAGGATATTGTTTCCCCTGGTGGGGGTGTGGATAAGTTGATCCGCGGCATTGGAATTTATGAATTCCAGAAAGCATTGAGCAAAGGAGCTGGTACATGAGTAGATTTCCCAATTAATGGTGGGGCAGTTTAAATCGCCCATTATTAGGGCATTTGGTTGAACCCTAATATTTTCCAGTATATCAAGAAAAGAGAAGTGGGAGTCATGGGGCATGGTGGGAGATCTGTAGCAAGCTGCAATTTGGATTGCAGTTTTGACCAGAGTTAGTTGCACTTGGGTAACCTCGGATGCATTATGCTGAGCAACTAGCCTGGAGGTATTAAATGACAAGATCAGTATTACAGTACTTGGCATTCAGATACAGGTCAGGGAACTGCAACGAGCACTAGATAAGGTTACTAGACAACCATTATTGTTTTAGCTTTCTTCTTAATTCTTGAGTGAAGATCTTGAAGTCATGGGGGCCACAACAGGTTGCACATTGTATTCTGTCAGTTCCTTTGGGGTAGTTATGTATGTATTTCTGCCTTCATTTTATCACAATGAAACACCTGATGTGTACAGTCGTAGCATACCTCTCAGTTGTACAGATTTTTGCAGAATGTCCAGATTTTTGCCTCATATTTTTGGTGTGTTCCTCATGACATATATTCCTTTCTGGCAAATAGCTGAAGATTGAAGTAATTAAATAATGACAAACATTTGAGTTTAAGACTCCACATTCTTCAGAATATTCATGCTAACGCAAAACCTACTATTCTATCAACTTTCTAAGTTTGGAAGAGCAATATTTAAATGCTGTCTCTATTTGTCCCTCCATCATATTAGCCTTTGTCCAGATTTTCTGCTCTAAGAGGTTGAGAGGTATGAGTCCTAGCCATGCAAGTGGCCAGATATGTGTGTGTGAGGGATGTAGATGCTGTCAGCTGTTCCTGATTTTGAAGAATGCTCTTGAGTTTTTGCCTCATATTTAGTCTGTTCCTCATAAAGTTTTTTTTTCCTCCTGGCAAAACAGTGAGAATTGCATTCCCTAAATAATGGCAGGGATTTAAGTTTCAATCTACACAGTCTTCAGAAAAAAATACTGATAATATAAATCCTGTTATATTATAAACATTCTAAATAAATAAAGATAATAACCATTATTTATTTTATACCTTTGTCTGACATTTTTTCTTTTCTCTTTAATTCATGCGCTAAGAGATTGACAGGTATGTGGGGAAGGTGGGTTGCAGAGGTCCGCATGCAGTATTCTGCAAGCAGTGAGCTGACAGGATAAATTCCTATGTTGTTGATATTTATGTATTTATTCATTCATTTAGTTGCCATCTGAGTTGTACAGTTGTACAAGTGGCTGCAATTGATGGTCATGTCTATGTGTGTATATAAGGGGACTGTTGGGATGGGTGACTATGCACAGGGGGAGGTTGCAATAACATGCACTTTATGGTTCTGACAGCAGCAATCTGAAAGTCATGTGGTCATTATTTATGTATTCATTAATTCATTTTATCCAGGTCAGACATTTGAATTGTACACAGCCATACCATTGGTAGGCACATCTATGTGTGTAGGGGTATAAATAAATTAATGTGGCCAATTATTATTTTTCTTTTATTTTATTGTAATCTAACTAGGTGTATACAGTCGACACATTTAGCTTTGATTGTTAGTTACAGTGACTGTGGATAAAAGGGATTGACACTGGCTTTGCAGAAGTAGTGTGCATTTGTGTGAAGTCATCTGGAATACTTTACTGTGGTTGTTTCTAAACACAGTGAAACATCTGATATCTGCACAGCCAATAAGGAGGCTGTAATTGATAGGCATGAGGGTTGCCCATGGTGAACACACATGTGTGTTTTTGGGGGGTATGAGTTGCAGTCACAGTAAAAAATCAGCACTGTATGAAATAAATGGTTGCCTGTGGACATCTGAACAGGATATCCAGATACTCTCATTTCTTCCCCAAGACCCACAGGTGTATCGCATACACTTATGGCTATTTGCTTTTACTTTCATCTCAATATCACATCGGAGTGGTACAAAGAAATTAACAATCTTTTTGGAGGGGTAGGAAAGCAGGCACTATTTACAGATAGGCTTTATATATCCTTGCATGCATGTGTCTTCTTGATTTATTGAGGAACTATTTTGTTAGTTTTGAACATTAAGCTTTAGACAATTTATTTTCCATGATGGAAAAATAAGACTAACTTTTTTTCTTAGTTATAATTTTTGCTCAGGCTATTGTTAAATCAAAAGATTGAGAAAAAAAAACTTCTAAGATACCTCAGAGTACCACTAGCAGCCCTCCAACCCCTAACAAAATTCATTTACATCCTTCAAGCTTATTAAAGTGGAGTCTTGGTCAGTTAGCATGTATTAAAAAGATGGAGGAAACGATAAAAAGCGAGAGAAATGTGAAAAGAAAACAAGAACAAAGTGAACCATCTGAATTATGTATAGCCAAAATAATGGAAAAACAGAAGAGAGGCACTTAGGAGCTGCAGTGGAGCCAGTGTGCAACAGAGGAGCCCACAGACTCCTTTGTCTATGGCTCCATTTCACCTAAAGCAATCTTTTCAATTGCAGTCAGGCATCTGAAGTCAATAATGTGGCTATCAAGAGTGGATACCGTGGCAGTCTGAACCAGCTATTCTGGGATCATAGGTAATGATCATTGATCTGAATTAATACAGCCCACTTCATTTCACCTGTTTAGTTGCTTCCCACATCTTTCATTGCTTTGAAGTTACCAGCCACCACTGCTATGAAATATTCACAGTTTACAAAGTAGAACTTGCAGTTTATGCCTCTAGGTTAGGTAAATTTCAATTTGTCCAACAAATTTTCAAATGCCATATGAGTGGAGACACCAATCAAAATATGTCTATCTTATTGTGCATTTCTGTCTAAAAACATCTCACATGCTATACTTTTCCCTTTTACATAATTATATATTATATAATAACAGCTGATTTATATTAATAATGTCTTGTTCACAGCCACTTGTATGCATTTGTTAAATATAACATTTTATTTATGGGAAGAAGTCCAATTTCAAACTGCAGAAAACAGAAAGAAATAGCTGCAACTGTAGCCAGAAGAAAAAAAATGCTACAGTTGCAATTTTGTCTATGCTGCTAAGTGGAGAAGTGAAACTCATACAGTTACATATAAACAAACTATCTTCTAGAAAGCATTAACAAAGGTGCTAGAGAATATTTTTTAATAAAAGCTTTGAACTCAAAGTTGTTTATTATTTTCCTCCTTTTATCATTGTATACTCATATAAAATCCATCCTCCTATATACAGAGTAATGACCATTAAAGTGTTAAAAGAGAGGTGGGGGCAAGAGAGGGTAACAGACAATACCATACGTTGTATTGTAAATTTAATGAAAAAAGAGCTTACTGATGTTGAAATGTCTCTGGTCAGTAAAGGTATAACATATGTTACAAAAAATATGGTTAACACTGTGAACATTTTAGCAGCACTGAAAAGGTTTACAAGACAGCGTAAACTGGAATGTTTACTAAAGTGGGGCATGGAATACAATTAATGATATAACTGCTCAAAAAGTGTTTTTGTCTAGCTTTAGGTCCCACCATTGCTGTATTTGAAAATGACTGTGACTTAAGAATCCATAGCAATGCTAGAAAACCTGTTAAAATCAAAATGCATAATTTTCTTAGTGCTGAGGGGTCATGACTAAAGGAATTGATTGAAAACATATGTTTTAGATTTATGAAGGTTGATAAGGGCAGGATTCTGCTTATAACAGAGAAAAAAATATTACAAAGATTATCAAAGACCTGCTTTTGGAGACTCTTGAACCTTCTGTGCTGGACTTGCTTAGTCCTGTACGGAAGCACCCGTTTAGGAGAAGGACAGCAGCGAGCCATGCATATTAATGAAGGTGCACTGCCCGACCTCCTAGGCTTACACGGAGCATGTACGAGTGCAGGGGGTGTGTCTGAGAGCAGAGCTCTCAGAATAAACATGCCCCTGCAATGTAGAACAGCACAAAGTGGAAATAAATGAGTGAGACCGCTCATAGGTGTCCACATATCCCCACCAACAGTCCCCATGTGTAGAACAGCAACAGGACGTAAAAATCAAAAGAAGAAACCTCTTTATTTTTTTTTAAATCCGAGTACAGCTAAACGTAGGTGCGCAGGTGTGCCCATTGCTTAGCTACGGTTAAAGCAGCTTAAAAGGTTGAAGAGGATAACAAGGAAGGTATATGCAAATGCAGCCACACAGCAATAGCGTAGTGGGCAGAGCAGTCGCCTAGTGAGCAGGCATTCCCAGTTCGAGTCCCAATATAGCACAGTCTATTTTACATGGCAAAGCATGGTATAACCAATATTTTTGCTGCAAAACCCACTAAATAATATATATTTATGAACTGAAGAACTGCAGGAAATCCACACGTGAAGAGTCAGTGTCATAATGAATAAGGCAGTAGTAAGGAGCTGTAAGCACAGATAAGCAGTAGTAAGCATATGTAAGCACTAGTAAGCATGTTTAAGTGCGTTTGCGCAGGGGTAAGCATTGCCTACACAGATTAAGCAAAGTAGAAGCTGAGTGTAAGAATCTATAACCTGAAATAAGCAGTGTTTACCACCACACAAACCCACGCAAACCCGCTTACAGCTGCTTTAAAGTGCCTTAATCACTTCGTAGCCAATGGGCCTTTGTCTGCCCAGCAACAAAATAAACAGCCATGCAGGTCTCGAAACCAGGACCTTATACACCATAGTCCCAGTAGCTATCCACCAAGCCATCACAGAAGTACAGAAGAGTGAAGTACTAGTAAACATGTCCTCACCATACTATAACCAAACTGAACCTGTGAAAGGAGTCAAGTATACAGTCATATGTGCCATAACTGACTACATAACATAAATATGTGAACTGGAGTACAGCAGTAAGCCCAGAAGTGAGGTGTACTTGTAATAGAGTGTTGAAGTCCCCAGTAAAACACAAGAACCCCACAGAGCGTACGTACACATCAGTCAGGGATACTAGGCATACATATAAGGTGTAATGAATAATAACACAATTCCAAAAAGGCATTATAATGAATGTCTACTGTAGGCAACAACAAGAGTTGCACAGGCCAGCTTAGGAGGTGTGAACAATATGTACACCAGCTAACTCTTTGTGCCCAGTGGTATACCTCTTTAAACAATGCCAACCTTAGGTGAGCAGGTTTGCCAATAGCTTAGCCTTTTCAAAACCTGCCAATCATGGAAAAGTGCGGGGAAATTGGCCCTACTTAAACCCAAAAGGTGGGAATACAGCTCATAACTGGTTGTAGCTTCCCCTTGCAGGCACTATGGCAGTAAGGGGAGAAGGAGTGCACTTTCGGGCACAGCGCTGGTGCATCCAGGAGTCCAAGGTCATGGCTGGACTCCTAGTTAAAGACCATGCACAGAGACTGCTGCAGGGCCAGTACCAAGGCTCCCAATATAAGGTGGAGGCCTGGGACCATCTTGTCCGTGACCTCACCAGTGCCACTGGCATACCCCGAACTGGTGAGCAGGTCAGGCACCACTATGCCGACCTGAAGCAGTGGAAAGGGGACCTCTTGGAGGAGTGGCTCCAACAGGCTAGAACATCAGGGGATGTCCCAGCTATGTGTAAGTATCAGTCCACTACCTGTTTAATAATTGCCAGCTCAGGTATATCATGGATAGGTATGGCTAAATATTCATCTTATGTCCCCCACAGCTGCAATGGAGTGGGCCATGAATCAGGAGGCCCACATCTGCCACATGGCGAGATTGTGATGCAAGGCAGGTTAGTAATACTCATGCTTTTACTGTCGTAGGAAATAAAAATAAAAGTAGTAGTAAAGTAATGGCTAATATAAAACCTGTATTGTTCAAGGCAAGTACTGCATAGACTAGAGAATATGGCAGGAAGAGTCTCATATTGTTAATATGGCAATAAAAGTGTAATACCCAGAAACAACAGGTCTAACTGCTGGACTGTATGTGTATATTCTGGTATCATATGGTAATGTAGATTTGCAATCATGTAATAGTACTGTAGTATTGAGCACTGTTACCCACACCATGCACCATAACGTGAATATGTAGGAATGCCTGTATATGACATGTGTAATCCCCAGAGGCCATTTAGTACAAGTGAGAGACACATAGACAGTAAACAGGGGAAATGCAGACAACAAAACCTGAATAGCACATGCAACTGAGATGTGAACTGTTGTTTGATTAGCACACACAGCCACAATTTGAATCCTGCCAGTGGTAGTAGTCTGCATACAGAATTATACATCACAACTGTACAGATATGTCCAGACTGTCTATTAAAGTGGCCCATATCTAATGCCATCAACCTGTCCCCCCTGGGGAATCAGTGGGATGATCCCAGAAGTATAGGCAGCAAACAAGAAATACAACTGATTGACACACATCTATGACAACAAACCTAGCACACTAGCAACTCCCCAATACCTTATGTGACTAAGAAGCCATGTATGTTCCATTTACACCCCAACCTGTTAAACTGTGGTCAGAGTGTGTACAGTAACAGAGTGAGATGTATGTGCGTAATACTAATGTGTAATCTGGAACCATGTGTGGCAACAGTCAGGTAGTGCTAGCAAACATTGCTCCCACAGGTATGTTGGATACAAACACTGTGCTGTGAAATACAGACCAATATAACTTGTACTGGCACTGCCCACCCTGGTAATGTAGGGGATTGTGACTGTTGCAGTTTCTCTGAATAATAAAGCATCACTGGTCACTGTCACCCACACTGTGCTACATAATATAACTGTGTAGGAAAGCATGTATATGTGTGTGTCAGGTCACTAAAGGTGGAAGAGGGCAATATTCTAGATATGTCCAGGCATACCAGCATGTGGTCAACACATGGCCAGAGTCTGTGCAGAAAGAGTTGGCTAGCATAGTGCAAAACATCAACCCGTAATCCGGCCATATGTGTACAAACAGTCAGTGTTTACAAACATTCCCTCCACAGATATACCAGGTAAGAGGTGTAAACTGCAGGTAATACCAGTTCATGTGTAATGATGTTGACAGCCATATCAGTGGCCAGTATAGGTCTATAGGGTAGTTCAGTAAGTCTTGTAAGGTACAGATAACAGCACTGACTAGGAAAGTAATGTGGAGTACAAGAATATACTACTTGTTATTTGACATCTTTTCTCCCCCCCACCTTATCTCCAACAATAATCAACACATCCACCCCAACTGGTATGTACTGACTCTGATAATGGCCATACATTTGATAAATATTCTAATGGTTCCCATGCATGTGCCATATTGAATTATTCCAACATTGTTGGCATGGTGCCATCAACATACCTGCATGCTGTTTTTATTACTGCTGTGGTCCCATATATGCATGTGTTCTGTTTGCTATGCAAGTGTTCCATATCTCGTGTCTGGGTTAATGTGTTGACTATTACTAACCCATATATGATGTTGAAATATAAACACTATAGCACGCTTGGGAAGGCTGGTCCCACCTCAGCCGGCCGAGGCACTGGGCACCAGCATATCTGGGGCCCAACCCCACACCTCCCTGTCCATTGGTCCTGCACCACCTTTGGGTGGGACCACCTCAGGGGATGGGGCTCACCCCCCCCGGGAGTGGGCGTGGACAGGCACCTGTCACCCTTCACTAGGTTGGGGTAGTGGTGCGTAGAGCGATCACTGACCAGGTCAATCTACTATGCAAGCTTGAGGGCCACATGTCACGATTAGAGAGTCAGCCTGGCTCTGTGGCTCAGCCCCCAGCACAGCCACCTTCAGGGCTGTGAGGGTGCAGTGGTGACTGCCCATGGGTGGGGACCTCAGTCCCACTGTTACCACTAGGGGGCTTGTGGGCTTCCAATATCCCAACACTCCTCCCCATCAAGGTGTTTACCCCCCACATGTGTCACATTCCACCCCTGTATGCATCTTGTGTGTCTTGTCTGTTAATCAACCCAACCTATCTCCCCAAATATGCCTACTACCCCTCCCCAACATC